>NW_027452620.1:0-15000 GCF_964194025.1 Convolutriloba macropyga | reverse complement strand
GAAACAACATAATACTTATCGTGCATACCTTTCCATAACTTGTCCTTTTCAGATGCATTAGTTTCCCTTTGTCTTGGCTTCTACAGTCAGACTGGCTACTAGTAACAGCACAGTACTAATCACATATCGTTCTACAGTTTGCAGACAACTTTCACATGTTGATGTTTCAGCTTTCGCCTACTAGAAACAACATAATACTCGCTGTATACATTTGTAGTTCTCTATGTAACTTTCATGTGAAGAAGTTTCGCCAGTCTTTTTGACTGTCTCAAATCTGAGTCATGCTTAGGCTACTAGTTGCTTCATAGTACTTATCGCCTCGAGATCATTGAACAAAACTTGATTTTCACATGTTGCTGTTTCAGCTTCCGCTTACTAGAAACAACATAATACTAGTCTCATTAAGTTCCGTCTCTTTGCAATTTTCTTATGAAGAAAATTCGCCATCACAATGACTCCAGCAGTTCTTGATCAAGGAATGCAATCATTGATCAGAATGCTATTATTTGAATCGGTTCTGCTTTAAGTGTTCCAATTTTATTGGAAGCACCAACAATAGAACATCAATGTGTTCAATCGAGAGTTATATAACCCTGAATCGGACGCAGTCAACAGCCGAAGCCGAGACCGCCTTTTGCGTTAGAGAGGTCGGTAAACAAATCTTGCGATTCATACCGAATTAACACATATAGCTGTGCTCCTCTTCGTAAAGCGAGCCAAGTGATCCCCTGTTGAAGGATGTATTTGGACCAATCTAGTAGCATTTGGTTTCCAACAAGCTCTCCCAAGTTAGCTTACTTATTGGGCTTTTCAACCAATTCGGTTGGCTACAAGCATCATCAAAGTACTAGCCACAGTTTGATCGCAAAATTCTACGACTTTCACATGTTGATGTTTCGGCTTGCGCTTAGCCTACTATAAGCAACATAATACTAGTCATATCATAGAGCGTGATCAGCTTGTGACGTTCTCATGATGAAGTTTCACCAACAGTGTCTCACTTCGAGCTTAAATCCAGCTACTAGTAACTACACAGTACTGACTGCAACGATAACTTTTATCTATACCTTTCACATGCTGCGCTTTCGGCCAGGGCCTACTAACGTCAACATAATACTCGATATAAACTTTTGTTCATGATGCAGCTTCCCCATGCAGAAAATTCGCCTTCAAATGCTCTCTTGGCCATATGACGTAAGAAAAGGTTACTAGTAACATCACAGTACTAGCCACAGTTTGATTGCAAAATTCTACGACTTTCACATGTTGATGTTTCGGCTTGCGCTTAGCCTACTAGAAGCAACATAATACTAGTCATATCATAGAGCGTGATCAGCTTGTGACGTTCTCATGATGAAGTTTCACCAACAGTGTCTCATTTCGAGCTTAAATCCAGCTACTAGTAACTACACAGTACTGACTGCAACGCTAACTTTTATCTATACCTTTCACATGCTGCGCTTTCGGCCAGGGCCTACTAACGTCAACATAATACTCGATATAAACTTTTGTTCATGATGCAGCTTCCCCATGCAGAAGTTTCGCCTTCAAATGCTCTCTTGGCCATATGACGTAACACAAGGTTACTAGTAACATCACAGTACTAGCCACAATTTGATCGCAAAATTCTACGACTTTCACATGTTGATGTTTCGGCTTGCGCTTAGCCTACTAGAAGCAACATAATACTAGTCATATCATGGAGCGTGATCAGCTTGTGACGTTCTCATGATGAAGTTTCACCAACAGTGTCTCATTTCGAGCTTAAATCCAGCTACTAGTAACTACACAGTACTGACTGCAACGATAACTTTTATCTATACCTTTCACATGCTGCGCTTTCGGCCAGGGCCTACTAATGTCAACATAATACTCGATATAAACTTTTGTTCATGATGCAGCTTCCCCATGCAGAAGTTTCGCCTTCAAATGCTCTCTTGGCCATATGACGTAACACAAGGTTACTAGTAACATCACAGTACTAGCCACAATTTGATCGCAAAATTCTACGACTTTCACATGTTGATGTTTCGGCTTGCGCTTAGCCTACTAGAAGCAACATAATACTAGTCATATCATAGAGCTTGATCAGCTTGTGACATTCTCATGATGAAGTTTCACCAACAGTGTCTCATTTTGAGCTTAAATCCAGCTACTAGTAACTACACAGTACTGACTGCAACAATAACTTTTATCTATACCTTTCACATGCTGCGTTTTCGGCCAAGGCCTACTAACGTCAACATAATACTCGATATAAAATTTTGATCATGATGCAGCTTTCCCATGCAGAAGTTTCGCCTTCAAATGCTCTCTTGGCCATATGACGGAACACCAGGTTACTAGTAACATCACAGTACTAGCCACAGTTTGATTGCAAAATTCTACGACTTTCACATGTTGATGTTTCGGCTTGCGCTTAGCCTACTAGAAGCAACATAATACTAGTCATATCATAGAGCGTGATCAGCTTGTGACGTTCTCATGATGAAGTTTCACCAATAGTGTTTCATTCGAATTGGTTCTGCTTTAAGCTCTCCAATTGTTTTGGATGAACCAGTTTTGCCCTTCGAAGCCACTTTTGTGAGCTTTTGTGGGTCTTTACCAAGAGGATATACCTCAAGGCCTCTTTCAATTCCTTTAAGTTCTTTCAACTCCTTTACAGTTTCTAGGTTCACATAGCTGCAAACCTTATTTCTAGTTTTAAGTCTGGCCAACTTGGGGAGAGTTGGTGCAGACCGTGACCAATTCTAGTAGGATGCCACAACAAGAATGTGATCAACTTAGCTTGTCGATGAACCTGCCCCACATTCAAACAACTCTATCGCCTTTTCCTCGTATAGTTATATGCGAGGGCCTCTCATAGAGAGCGCTGTTAGCAACCTTTTCCACATAGACGATAAAGTTGTGAGTGTTTTGCACATGGCTGTTGTCATCACCACGTGACGAGTCAACTCAGCTTGACTCTCTACACTCCGACAAGCTTTGCACATACGCCTTTAGTTCAGTATGTGTCTTTAATCTGACTCCGGTGCCTCAAGCCGGAAAAATTGTCAGATTATGATCATTATCGGTTAGTCATCCCGATGCAAGATCGTATCGTACTGTCTTTGTCTACCTCCAGATTCCGAAGAACAGGAGGAGACTCTCCCAGACCTACATATCTGGGAGAATGTTCAGAGGGCGAGAAGCTGTGGATTACTCTCCCCTAAGAACTGACTAAACTTTACCCTCGTCCAAGGTAAGTTTATTTTAGCTAGCCTTCTATGTAAAGGATCTGAGGCTAAGCTGTGTTTTTTCGAGCCTTTGGCTCGGAGCAAGTTCAGTGGGCGCCCCGAGTAGCTCAACTCTTTCCCACTGAACAGCGCAACGCTCTGTCACTCGCTGGGATTTTTGCGTGTCGGTTCTAACCACGCGACTTGTGGACCTTTTTAGGCCTTTCTCATTCACAAGTCTATAGCTGGGCTTCTATAACCCAGCTTCTGAGATCTAGATAGCTGCAGTTCTGCTAGGCTGCTTTTGCTAACTAGTCTCCCTTTAAGCAGTCCCTTGCCATGACTGCTGAACTATGTATCCACACAAGTAGTTTTTGAGCTCGATACATAATTCGAGATTGGTTGCCAAGCAATCTCTAGCGACAGAGCGTCATGCGCACTACAGACATGGCCTCTACCAGCAGCCATGCCCGAAGGAATCAATCACTGATCCTTCCGCAGGTTCCCCTACGGAAACCTTGTTACGACTTTTACTTCCTCTAGACAATTAAGCTCGATCCGCTTCATCCCGTTGCCGGAGACCGAAGTCCCAACAGTAGGAATTTGCAATTCTTGCTTAACTATCCAATCAGTAGTAGCGACGGGCGGTGTGTACAAAGGGCAGGGACGTAATCCCTATGAGTTGTTGACTCATAAGTACCAGGAATTCCTGGTTCACGTCTGCAAGTTACAACAGACGATCCCCTTGAAGCGCTGTACTTTTCTCTGATTGCCCAGTCCATTTCGGACCAAGGGCTGAGTACTCAATCTAAAAGTACACAGTGTAGCGCGCGTGCAGTCCAGAACATCTAAGGGCATCACAGACCTGTTATAGCCTCACTTCATCTGCGGTATTTAATTCCGCATAGTTCCTCTAAGAAGTGTTTGAATTCACATATAGTGAATTTCATTATTTAGATGGAGAAGATCTCGTTCGTTATCGGAATTAACCAGACAGATCACTCCACTAACTAAGAACGGCCATGCACCACCGCCCATATAATCATGAAAGATATTCAATCTGTCAATCCTTAAGATGTCTGGACCGGGTGAGTTTTCCCGTGTTGAGTCAAATTAAGCCGCAGGCTCCACTCCTGGTGGTGCCCTTCCGTCAATTCCTTTAAGTTTCGATTTTGCAACCATACTTCCCCCGGAACCAATAAACTTTGGTTTCCCGGTTAATCTCTTGCCAAGTCAAGATCGACTTTGACAAATTGTAGGTTGGTATAGTTTATGGTCAGAATTACGAGGGTATCTAATCCTCTTCAATACTCTGACTTTCGTTCTTGATTAATGAAAACATTCTTGGCAAATGCTTTCGCAGTAGTTTGTCTTGCCACGATCCAAGAATTTCACCTCTAACGTAGCAATACAAATGCCCCCGTCTGTTCCTTTCAATCATTACCGCACTCAGCCAACCGGCATCAATCGAGTAGCGGGTCATTCTCCATTATTCCATGCTTTATTATTCGATCCCAAAGGATGCTTTGAACACTCTAATTTTCTCAGGGTGAAAACACCGTTTCCACAGTTCGTCACATTTAAGTGCAAACTATTTCTTCGATGCGAAGGATGAGCGGAACGAGTCAACAGATTTAACTGAAGACCATGTTGCCGTTCTACTCAAACAGATCCAACTATGAGCTTTTTAAACGCAGCAACTATTGCATACGCTTGTAGAGGCTGGTATTACCGCGGCTGCTGGCACCAGACTTGCCCTCTACTCGTTCATCAATGGAGCTTTTAAGTCCATTCCATTCTGATTACAAACCATAAAGGTTCATATCATTATTTCTAGTCACTACCTCCTCGTGCGGAGAGTGGGTAATTTGCGTGCCTGCTGCCTTCCTTGGATGTGGTAGCCGTTTCTAAGGCTCCCTCTCCGGAATCGAACCCTGATTCCCCGTTACCCGTCACAACCATGGTAGTCCGTTACACTACCATCATAGGTTGATAGGTCAGAAATTCGGAAGTTCCGTCCCCAAGCCGAAGCTATCTGGGATCTTTCAGTTACTAGGACTCATCACGGGATGTGTCTGTACTTAGCAAATCACCCGGTGTAGTCTTGTAAAAGTCTCCGACAGTGTCGGACAATCAGCATGCATTAGCTGCAGGGTTACCGCAGTTATTCATTTAGCTTGCAAATCAACTAATAGATAGTAACTGATTTAATGAGCCATTCGCGGTTCCACTTTTTCAAGCTTCGCTTGCACATGCATGGCTTAGTCTTTCAGACAAGCATATGGCAACTGACAGGATCAATCAGTTTAATTGTACTTTGAACAATCTTTCGATTTGTTCGAATTTAGAAAGACATAGCCTTGCGGCCTCGTCAACCTTGCTTTGAGCTTTTTAAATCACGAAGAGTTTCAATGCATGCTTTGGCATGGCTACTAGTTACTACACAGTACTCTACACACTTAGAGTTACCCACGATTACACATTTCACATGCTGATGTTTCGGCTCGCGCGTACTAGAAACAGCATAATACTATGTGTACTGGTAGATAGCGCTCTGTGAGCATTTCCCATGAGCAGGTTTTGCCCTCCAAATCTCTGTTCTACTGTTACCAATACCGGCTAACAACTGTATCATACTAGGGAGAATTGACTCATGATTTAAAAACCAGATGTTCACATGTCGATGTTTCGGCTCTCGCCTACTAGAAACAACATAATACTAGTCTGTTAAAAATCTCAATCACGCCGCCTCTTCAGATACAGAAGTTTTACCTTTTATTGGTTAGAGAACAGCTTTCCAGCTGTCGACATGGTTACTAGTAACAACACCGTACTCAACACAAAAACTTTTCAACTTCACAACTTTCACATGCTGATGTTTCTGCTTTCGCATACTAGAAACAGCATAATACTTATTGTTTTGTCAAGTAATTTGTGTGTCTTTCCCATGTGAAGTTTCACCGGTCAACAATGTTTCCCTGACCAATTACGGCTACTAGTAGCTGTATAATACTAGGGAAAATGATTGAGGATTTAATATCAGATTTTCACATGTTGATGTTTCGGCTTTCGCCTACTAGAAACAACATAATACTAGTCTGCTAAGAAATCTCGCTCAAATTGCCTTTTCACATACAGAAGTTTCACCTTCTATTGGTTAGAGAACAGTTCTCAGCTGTCGACATGGTTACTAGTAACAACATCGTACTCAACACAAAAATTCTTCAACTTCACAACTTTCACATGCTGATGTTTCTGCTTTCGCGTACTAGAAACAGCATAATACTTATTGCTTTGTCAAGAAGTGTGTGTGTCTTTCCCATGCGAAAGTTTCACCGGTCAGCAATAATTGCCGTGTCCAATTAAGGTTACTCATAGCTGTATAATACTAGGGAAAATGATTGAGGATTTAATATCAGATTTTCACATGTTGATGTTTCGGCTTTCGCCTACTAGAAACAACATAATACTAGTCTGCTAATAAATCTCGCTCAAATTGCCTTTTCACATACAGAAGTTTCACCTCTTCTTGGTCACTGTACAGATGATGCTGTCTGTTCTTTATTTGGTTCTGCTTATTATAAGGAGGGGCATCACTCCTTCCTCCTTGGTTTGCATGCATTAAGCCTGCTTTGTGAAAAGCGTATCTTTCTAGCTTTTCTTCGCCTTACTCGAGTAGGACGATACAATCCAGACATTAGTCAGTCTTGGTGTAAAGTCACTGAGTATTATTCGGTTCTGCTTTATTCAGCAATATGCTGTATAATTGTTGTAATTTGCGAACATATTTGTTCTCAGTTCCGAACTACTAGCGACGACAGATTACCAGCGGTCATGAGCCATCAAGGTAGTTCTTTGGTGCATCAAGTAGAGAGGTGCCATCAAACAACACTTCCCTAATAATGCTACACACATAGAATTTGCTACAGTGCAGCTTTTTACTTTGCAAAATTTGCGCACAAATTTTGCATAGAATAAATGTTTTATCAAGATTTTTAGATCCCCTCCCTTGAGAGAACGTTACTCCTTTAAGTGAACACCCCGCGGCGTCCTGTTGTTATTGCTTATAACCATTTCGCAAGCCGGAGGCATAATGCACTACGCAAGCCGCTACTTTGGCACAGAGGCACCTAGTTTTACACCCGGGACTTCAGGTGGCCCAGTTTTACACCCAGTACAGCGGTGCCAGTTGGTAACCCGGTGGATCCTCGGAGACCAGACATGATCATAGATCAAACCCGATGTATGCTACTCCTGAACGTATAGTATCTCCACTGTGCAATGAAATTATCGTTCGTTTCGGGCCTTCCTATACGTTCAGCAGACAATCGCTAGGAATTCACCTCGTGACCCGTGGTGACCACACTGGATTTCAAGTTTATTGATTTGGACAGACCTGTCATTTATTTTGCTTTTCAGCTTCAGTTCTGCTCGATCTAGCTTGCCTAAGGCTTGATCTCGCTTTGCTCACCCCTGTAGGAGCCTCTACTAGTACCACTCGGAGTAATGGGGAATCCACCAGACCTAATCGATGAATGCCATCAAACAACAAACATCATACCCGGCTTCATCAGGCATATTTTATTACTTCCGAGAGGTACTTTAGTATCAGATCTTTCTCCATGCCTCTTATGAGGACCCGTCAGACCTTTCGGTTTATCGTTTAGCTTCAGTCCTGCTCGATCTAGCTTTCCCAAGGCTCGATCTAGCTCTATTCGCCCCACTAGAGGGCTCTCTAAGACCCCTCGGTCTTAGTGTTAGCTCCGGTACTGCTCGGTCGTGCTTGCTGAAGGCCCGACCCAGCTTTAGTTAGATTCTCGTACTTTCTCTTGGCCTCTCTAGGAGGACCAGACAGACCTCTCGGTCTATCGTTTAGCTTCAGTCCTGCTCGATCTAGCTTGCCCAAGGCTTGATCAAGCTCTATTCGCCCCGCTAGAGGGCTCTCTAAGACCCCTCGGTCTTAGTGTTATCTTCTGTAATGCCTAACCAAGCTTACTACAGGCCTTGGTCAGGTCTTTATCGGTCACCGATTAGTAACAGACCAATCATAGGGCCTTCCACCCTATCCGGGTTGAGGTCTTTAGTCCAGCCATATTTTGACAAGACACCTCTCCCTAATAATGCCCCACACATAGAATTACTGTCCATGCAGTATTTAACTTGTGTTTTTTTCTAAAATTTGATTTTCACTTTTTGGAGGTTCATTTGCTCCTCTGACACTCTTTCAGCTTCAATCTTACTCGATCTAGCTTTCCCAAGGCTCGATCTAGCTCTATTCGCCCCACTAGAGGGCTCTCTAAGACACTTCGGTCTTAGTGTTAGCTCCGGTCTTGCTCAATCGTGCTTGCTGAAGGCGCGATCAAGCTTTAGTTAGCTTCTCGTACTTCCTCTTGGCCTCTCTAGGAGGACCAGACAGACCTCTCGGTCTATCGTTTAGCTTCAGTCCTGCTCGATCTAGCTTTCCCAAGGCTCGATCTAGCTCTATTCGCCCTGCTAGAGGGCTCTCTAAGACCCCTCGGTCTTAGTGTTAGCTCCGGTACAGCTCGGTCGTGCTTGCTGAAGGCCCGATCAAGCTTTAGTTAGATTCTCGTACTTTCTCTTGGCCTCTCTAGGAGGACCAGACAGACCTCTCGGTCTATCGTTTAGCTTCAGTCCTGCTTGATCTAGCTTTCCCAAGGCTCGATCTAGCTCTATTCGCCCTGCTAGAGGGCTCTCTAAGACCCCTCGGTCTTAGTGTTAGCTCCGGTACAGCTCGGTCGTGCTTGCTGAAGGCCCGATCAAGCTTTAGTTAGCTTCTCGTACTTTCTCTTGGCCTCTCTAGGAGGACCAGACAGACCTCTCGGTCTATCGTTTAGCTTCAGTCCTGCTCGATCTAGCTTTCCCAAGGCTCGATCTAGATCTATTCGCCCTGCTAGAGGGCTCTCTAAGACCCCTCGGTCTTAGTGTTAGCTCCGGTACAGCTCGGTCGTGCTTGCTGAAGGCCTGATCAAGCTTTAGTTAGCTTCTCGTACTTTCTCTTGGCCTCTCTAGGAGGACCAGACAGACCTTTCGGTCTCTTGCTTAGCTTCAGTCCTGCTCGATCTAGCTTTCCCAAGGCTCGATCTAGCTCTATTCGCCCCGCTAGAGGGCTCTCTAAGACCCCTCGGTCTTAGTGTTAACTCCTGTAATGCCTAACCAAGCTTACTACAGGCCTTGGTCAGGTCTTTATCGGTCACCGATTAGTAACAGACCGATCATGGGGCCTTCCACCCTATCCGGGTTGAGGTCTTTAGTCCAGCCATATTTTGACAAGACACCTCCCCCTAATAATGCCCCACACATAGAAATACTGTCCATGCAGTATTTAACTTGTGTTTTTTCTAAAATTTGATTTTCACTTTTTGGAGGTTCATTTGCTCCTCTGACACTCTTTCAGCTTCAATCTTACTCGATCTAGCTTTCCCAAGGCTCGATCTAGCTCTATTCGCCCCACCAGAGGGCTCTCTAAGACACTTCGGTCTTAGTGTTAGCTCCGGTCTTGCTCAATCGTGCTTGCTGAAGGCGCGATCAAGCTTTAGTTAGCTTCTCGTACTTTCTCTTGGCCTCTCTAGGAGGACCAG
This sequence comes from Convolutriloba macropyga, assembly GCF_964194025.1. Classification (NCBI taxonomy): domain Eukaryota; kingdom Metazoa; phylum Xenacoelomorpha; order Acoela; family Convolutidae; genus Convolutriloba; species Convolutriloba macropyga. Next base: position 5,186 of record NW_027452620.1, on the reverse strand, counting down.
ACAGACCTCTCGGTCTATCGTTTAGCTTCAGTCCTGCTCGATCTAGCTTTCCCAAGGCTCGATCTAGCTCTATTCGCCCCGCTAGAGGGCTCTCTAAGACCCCTCGGTCTTAGTGTTAGCTCCGGTACAGCTCGGTCGTGCTTGCTGAAGGCCCGATCAAGCTTTAGTTGGCTTCTCGTACTTTCTCTTGGCCTCTCTAGGAGGACCAGACAGACCTCTCGGTCTCTTGCTTAGCTTCAGTCCTGCTCGATCTAGCTTGCCCAAGGCTTGATCAAGCTCTATTCGCCCCGCTAGAGGGCTCTCTAAGACCCCTCGGTCTTAGTGTTAGCTCCGGTACAGCTCGGTCGTGCTTGCTGAAGGCCCGATCAAGCTTTAGTTAGCTTCTCGTTTTTTCTCTTGGCCTCTCTAGGAGGACCAGACAGACCTCTCGGTCTATCGTTTAGCTTCAGTCCTGCTCGATCTAGCTTTCCCAAGGCTCGATCTAGCTCTATTCGCCCCGCTAGAGGGCTCTCTAAGACCCCTCGGTCTTAGTGTTAGCTCCGGTACAGCTCGGTCGTGCTTGCTGAAGGCCCGATCAAGCTTTAGTTGGCTTCTCGTACTTTCTCTTGGCCTCTCTAGGAGGACCAGACAGACCTCTCGGTCTATCCTTTAGCTTCAGTCCTGCTCGATCTAGCTTTCCCAAGGCTCGATCTAGCTCTATTCGCCCCGCTAGAGGGCTCTCTAAGACCCCTCGGTCTTAGTGTTATCTCCTGTAATGCCTAACCAAGCTTACTACAGGCCTTGGTCAGGTCTTTATCGGTCACCGATTAGTAACAGACCGATCATAGGGCCTTCCACCCTATCTGGGTTGAGGTCTTTAGTCCAGCCATATTTTGACAAGACACCTCCCCCTAATAATGCCCCACACATAGAATTACTGTTTATGCAGCTTTTCACTTGTGAAATTTTTAATTTTCGCAATTATTATAGAATAAGTGTTTGCGCAGCTTTTCATAGGTCGAGCTCTAGCTAGCTAGCTCAAGCTAGCTAGCTAGCTCAAGCTCAAGCTATCTAGCTCAAGCTCAAGCCAGCTAGCTCAAGCTCAAGCTAGCTAGCTAGCTCAAGCTCAAGCTAGCTAGCTAGCTCAAGCTCAAGCTAGCTAGCTCAAGCTCAAGCTAGCTAGCTCAAGCTCAAGCTAGCTAGCTAGCTCAAGCTCAAGCTCAAGCTAGCTAGCTCAAGCTCAAGCTCAAGCTAGCTAGCTAGCTCAAGCTCAAGCTAGCTAGCTAGCTCAAGCTCAAGCTAGCTAGCTAGCTCAAGCTCAAGCTAGCTAGCTCAAGCTCAAGCTCAAGCTCAAGCTAGCTAGCTAGCTCAAGCTAGCTAGCTAGCTCAAGCTCAAGCTAGCTAGCTAGCTCAAGTTCAAGCTAGCTAGCTAGCTCAAGCTCAAGCTAGCTAGCTAGCTCAAGCTCAAGCTAGCTAGCTCAAGCTCAAGCTAGCTAGCTCAAGCTCAAGCTAGCTAGCTAGCTCAAGCTCAAGCTCAAGCTAGCTAGCTCAAGCTCAAGCTCAAGCTAGCTAGCTAGCTCAAGCTCAAGCTAGCTAGCTAGCTCAAGCTCAAGCTCAAGCTAGCTAGCTAGCTCAAGTTCAAGCTAGCTAGCTAGCTCAAGCTCAAGCTAGCTAGCTCAAGCTCAAGCTAGCTAGCTCAAGCTCAAGCCAGCTAGCTCAAGCTCAAGCTCAAGCTAGCTAGCTAGCTCAAGCACAAGCTAGCTAGCTAGCTCAATCTCAAGCTAGCTAGCTCAAGCTCAAGCTAGCTAGCTCAAGCTCAAGCTAGCTAGCTAGCTCAAGCTCAAGCTCAAGCTAGCTAGCTCAAGCTCAAGCTCAAGCTAGCTAGCTAGCTCAAGCTCAAGCTAGCTAGCTAGCTCAAGCTCAAGCTCAAGCTAGCTAGCTCAAGCTCAAGCTCAAGCTAGCTAGCTAGCTCAAGCTCAAGCTGGCTAGCTAGCTCAAGCTCAAGCTAGCTAGCTAGCTCAAGCTCAAGCTAGCTAGCTCAAGCTCAAGCTCAAGCTCAAGCTAGCTAGCTAGCTCAAGCTAGCTAGCTAGCTCAAGCTCAAGCTAGCTAGCTAGCTCAAGTTCAAGCTAGCTAGCTAGCTCAAGCTCAAGCTAGCTAGCTAGCTCAAGCTCAAGCTAGCTAGCTCAAGCTCAAGCTAGCTAGCTCAAGCTCAAGCTAGCTAGCTAGCTCAAGCTCAAGCTCAAGCTAGCTAGCTCAAGCTCAAGCTCAAGCTAGCTAGCTAGCTCAAGCTCAAGCTAGCTAGCTAGCTCAAGCTCAAGCTAGCTAGCTAGCTCAAGTTCAAGCTAGCTAGCTAGCTCAAGCTCAAGCTAGCTAGCTCAAGCTCAAGCTAGCTAGCTCAAACTCAAGCTAGCTAGCTAGCTCAAGTTCAAGCTAGCTAGCTAGCTCAAGCTCAAGCTAGCTAGCTAGCTCAAGCTCAAGCTAGCTAGCTCAAGCTCAAGCTAGCTAGCTCAAGCTCCAGCTAGCTAGCTAGCTCAAGCTCAAGCTCAAGCTAGCTAGCTCAAGCTCAAGCTCAAGCTAGCTAGCTAGCTCAAGCTCAAGCTAGCTAGCTAGCTCAAGCTCAAGCTAGCTAGCTAGCTCAAGTTCAAGCTAGCTAGCTAGCTCAAGCTCAAGCTAGCTAGCTCAAGCTCAAGCTAGCTAGCTCAAGCTCAAGCCAGCTAGCTCAAGCTCAAGCTCAAGCTAGCTAGCTAGCTCAAGCACAAGCTTGCTAGCTAGCTCAAGCTCAAGCTAGCTAGCTCAAGCTCAAGCTAGCTAGCTCAAGCTCAAGCTAGCTAGCTCAAGCTCAAGCTCAAGCTAGCTAGCTAGCTCAAGCACAAGCTTGCTAGCTAGCTCAAGCTCAAGCTAGCTAGCTCAAGCTCAAGCTAGCTAGCTCAAGCTCAAGCTAGCTAGCTAGCTCAAGCTCAAGCTCAAGCTAGCTAGCTCAAGCTCAAGCTCAAGCTAGCTAGCTAGCTCAAGCTCAAGCTAGCTAGCTAGCTCAAGCTCAAGCTAGCTAGCTAGCTCAAGCTCAAGCTAGCTAGCTCAAGCTCAAGCTCAAGCTAGCTAGCTAGCTCAAGCTAGCTAGCTAGCTCAAGCTCAAGCTAGCTAGCTAGCTCAAGTTCAAGCTAGCTAGCTAGCTCAAGCTCAAGCTAGCTAGCTAGCTCAAGCTCAAGCTAGCTAGCTCAAGCTCAAGCTAGCTAGCTCAAGCTCAAGCTAGCTAGCTAGCTCAAGCTCAAGCTCAAGCTAGCTAGCTCAAGCTCAAGCTCAAGCTAGCTAGCTAGCTCAAGCTCAAGCTAGCTAGCTAGCTCAAGCTCAAGCTAGCTAGCTAGCTCAAGTTCAAGCTAGCTAGCTAGCTCAAGCTCAAGCTAGCTAGCTCAAGCTCAAGCTAGCTAGCTCAAGCTCAAGCCAGCTAGCTCAAGCTCAAGCTCAAGCTAGCTAGCTAGCTCAAGCACAAGCTAGCTAGCTAGCTCAAGCTCAAGCTAGCTAGCTCAAGCTCAAGCTAGCTAGCTCAAGCTCAAGCTAGCTAGCTAGCTCAAGCTCAAGCTCAAGCTAGCTAGCTCAAGCTCAAGCTCAAGCTAGCTAGCTAGCTCAAGCTCAAGCTAGCTAGCTAGCTCAAGCTCAAGCTCAAGCTAGCTAGCTCAAGCTCAAGCTCAAGCTAGCTAGCTAGCTCAAGCTCAAGCTAGCTAGCTAGCTCAAGCTCAAGCTAGCTAGCTAGCTCAAGCTCAAGCTAGCTAGCTCAAGCTCAAGCTCAAGCTCAAGCTAGCTAGCTAGCTCAAGCTAGCTAGCTAGCTCAAGCTCAAGCTAGCTAGCTAGCTCAAGTTCAAGCTAGCTAGCTAGCTCAAGCTCAAGCTAGCTAGCTAGCTCAAGCTCAAGCTAGCTAGCTCAAGCTCAAGCTAGCTAGCTCAAGCTCAAGCTAGCTAGCTAGCTCAAGCTCAAGCTCAAGCTAGCTAGCTCAAGCTCAAGCTCAAGCTAGCTAGCTAGCTCAAGCTCAAGCTAGCTAGCTAGCTCAAGCTCAAGCTAGCTAGCTAGCTCAAGTTCAAGCTAGCTAGCTAGCTCAAGCTCAAGCTAGCTAGCTCAAGCTCAAGCTAGCTAGCTCAAGCTCAAGCTAGCTAGCTAGCTCAAGCTCAAGCTAGCTAGCTAGCTCAAGCTCAAGCTAGCTAGCTAGCTCAAGCTCAAGCTAGCTAGCTCAAGCTCAAGCTAGCTAGCTCAAGCTCAAGCTAGCTAGCTAGCTCAAGCTCAAGCTCAAGCTAGCTAGCTCAAGCTCAAGCTCAAGCTAGCTAGCTAGCTCAAGCTCAAGCTAGCTAGCTAGCTCAAGCTCAAGCTAGCTAGCTAGCTCAAGTTCAAGCTAGCTAGCTAGCTCAAGCTCAAGCTAGCTAGCTCAAGCTCAAGCTAGCTAGCTCAAGCTCAAGCAAGCTAAGCTAGCTCAAGCTCAAGCTCAAGCTAGCTAGCTAGCTCAAGCTCAAGCTTGCTAGCTAGCTCAAGCTCAAGCTTGCTAGCTAGCTCAAGCTCAAGCTAGCTAGCTCAAGCTCAAGCTAGCTAGCTCAAGCTCAAGCTCAAGCTAGCTAGCTAGCTCAAGCACAAGCTTGCTAGCTAGCTCAAGCTCAAGCTAGCTAGCTCAAGCTCAAGCTAGCTAGCTCAAGCTCAAGCTAGCTAGCTAGCTCAAGCTCAAGCTCAAGCTAGCTAGCTCAAGCTCAAGCTCAAGCTAGCTAGCTAGCTCAAGCTCAAGCTAGCTAGCTAGCTCAAGCTCAAGCTAGCTAGCTAGCTCAAGCTCAAGCTAGCTAGCTCAAGCTCAAGCTAGCTAGCTCAAGCTCAAGCTAGCTAGCTAGCTCAAGCTCAAGCTCAAGCTAGCTAGCTCAAGCTCAAGCTCAAGCTAGCTAGCTAGCTCAAGCTCAAGCTAGCTAGCTAGCTCAAGCTCAAGCTAGCTAGCTAGCTCAAGTCAAGCTAGCTAGCTAGCTCAAGCTCAAGCTAGCTAGCTCAAGCTCAAGCTAGCTAGCTCAAGCTCAAGCCAGCTAGCTCAAGCTCAAGCTCAAGCTAGCTAGCTAGCTCAAGCACAAGCTTGCTAGCTAGCTCAAGCTCAAGCTAGCTAGCTCAAGCTCAAGCTAGCTAGCTCAAGCTCAAGCTAGCTAGCTCAAGCTCAAGCTCAAGCTAGCTAGCTAGCTCAAGCACAAGCTTG
>NW_027452619.1:0-55617 GCF_964194025.1 Convolutriloba macropyga | reverse complement strand
AGAAATGGTCAGGTCTTCTTTTTACACAAACTAGACCAACGAATAATGAAAAGAAACTGAAAACATTCTAAAATCAGCTTGATTTACGCGTACGCTCTTTGATTGACAGTTAGAGTAATTTAAAAAGACAAGTAAATTCTTTAGAAACGTTCAACTTCACCTCCCTTTTTGCTGGCGAGCCGTTAGTTCGCTATGACTGGTGCTAAGAATAAACGCGTAGAAACCATTAATTGCTTACATCAAGACGGTTTTCAGAAATCTCAGTCTTGAGCAAAATTCTAAAATAATAGTTTGGCAATTTTATGGTCGGCAGTGATTTGGCAATTTTGAAAAGAAGTCCAAATGCAAGGCAATTTTCCAGGAAAAGGGTCTACATCCTGGGAAAAGACGTTTGTATATGTAATTAAATTTATTTATTTCAATGAAACAGGAGAAGAACCCTGAAAATTATGAAGCGCAACATTACCGTCGCAACGGCTATACTTGCACGCATCATGCGAGGCAATTTTACCGGAAACATGATTTTTTATGTCTTGACCGCGTCTTTCATTAGATAGATTTCACGGCATTCTTTGCATAATCTGTAACTTCATCACATGCAGAATCATTGCTTTCTTTTTTATGGAGAATAGATGCAGTCTCAATTACAGGTCAAATGCGAGAAGGAAAACAGAACTGAACATTAGACTCAAATTGTGAGAGCAACTCGATTACTACTGGGTCTGTTAGTGCTGATGATGCTGATAATAAAGCTGATGATGTCGCTGCTCTTAACCGAAAAAGACGAGCAGTTCGTGATTGTGCAGAAAAACAGGGCTCGTTGAAGCTTCTGCTGGCTAGTTTGTATTGCTTTCGAAGCTTCTGCTCGGAACACGGCATAATTATGCCTCTGCTGGTTATTTGCTGCTGATGATGTGTTTGCTTGTTCAGAACAACAATGGCTGAGCTATGTTGTATGGAATGGGTTCCGTTGGGGTAAAAAACTGTAATCCGCGTCAGCGAAACGGTAAATTGATTTAAAAAATGTGTCGTCATTCGATTAAAAGTTCGAAGTTGAAGCTTCTACGAACATTTTATCAAACAAGGAGGCTCGGTAATGTCGTGCGCACATAATGTTCCGACCCCGCTCATCCACATTCTTGACTTAATTCGCTACCAAATAATGAAGAAAACTTTCAGGAAAATACACATCGTTGAACAAACAACCAATAGAATACAATAATGCCACGCTAGAGGGCCGATGAAAGTTGTTGATAATAGGACTACTAGAAAGGGCAATAATAAAAATCAAACAGCAAACTTAATTTACGACCGAAACTCGATGTCTATAATAAAAAAGTCATAAGAAAATCAAACTCACATCAGATAAAACGTAAACTAAACAGTTTAAACTATACTTCATTCGAAAAGACATGGCACCTCTCCTCAATAGGACTGGTTAACAGATCGACAAAAAAGAGCAGATAGGTGCAAAGTTTTCCATTGGAAAACATTTAGTTTCACAGTTATTAATGTCATTAGAGATCAGCTGAAATCACTAACATGTACATTTATATCTTCATAGGAAACAACTGAGACATGTCATTATCCGATGTTCAATTGCGCAAAATTTCAAAGCCAATGGAACCAACGAATTTTGTTAAAAATTAAAAAGTAAAAAATCCTTTAAATTTTAAAAATTTACAAAAATCGAACGTTTTACGAAATATCGCAGTAACAAAAGTAACAAAGCCGAGAAACAAATGTTTGAAAATTTGAGTGTCCTAAATATTAAACAATAGCTCACTGAAAACCGGTTCTGATCTGCGTTTACAGACACTGAGCTACAAATTGACGAAATAAAACTTTTTAAAAAAAGAGGAAGCTGAAAAACCTACATTTGTTTTCGAAAACAAATATTTTCAAAGGTTATTTTCGGCTTAATATTTCAATAAAAAGCGATTGTTTCTTTCCCAACACATCAGGAAGCCAATTGGGCCTGTAAAGACGAGACTGAGTCACGACGCCACAAAATAACATTAAAAACATAAAGAAGCCAAAACATCGGACAAAGTATAAAGAAGCCAAAACATCGGATAAGACACCACACTGTTCAAAGCACTAAAAAAGTTGCTCACAAGAACTGTAAATCATTAATTTCTCATCGTCATAACATTAACGAGCCTTCCTTATAAAAGGCTTCTTTAGAGATGACAAAAAAAGAAACCCAAAAATTGAACAGTACAGAAATGTCGAATGCTTTATGCAACTAAATGGTCTAAGCAATCAGTCACAACGTTTGACCAAGCGCCAAAAAAACTTTGGAATAAACCAAATTAATTGATTATTCTGATGAATTAGATTGAATTACATCGTGAGGAAAAAAAACAGAAAGGAGGTAAAGGAAAATAAATTTTTTTTTAAATTTTAATTTCAAACTCATTAAAACAATTAGCTATAAACTGAAATCTCTAACTAAGTTTAGTTATGCGTCTTGAAGAAACAATTACGTTCTATCGTTATTGGTTATTTGGCGTACAACAACAAAAAGAAAGACAAACATAGGCAAAATAAAAAAAAACCACAAAGTTTTGCGAGATAACGGTGTCTCAGCCCAAAAAGCATAAACTTTGCAACAAAACAGTTAACATATCCAGATACGCCTTTTCCCAACGCTGTGCATTTTCTATAAAATAGTTTTATTTAATTAGACTTGTCAATAATGTGATAATTCGACAAGGAAACAAAATGAACTCATAAAATGAGCACTTATGATCAAAAACAAAAATTGAAAGAGTGTAGGACCGAAAAAAGGAAACCTCTAATTGAATATAAAACCGTTATCGACTTTAATATATAACTCACAGGAAGTTGGTTTTAGTCTGTTTTTACTAAAAATGCGCCCGAAGTTGAGAGAAATAAGATATTGTAGTGACAAGGTTCAAAATTTCAACGATATTTTCTCAAAACAATTATTTTTGAAGTCATAACAGACATTAGATAACAACTGAAAAACATGTCTAGGTTCTGTTGTCTTGTAAAGCTAACTGCATCCCTGATTGGGAACACTAAGTCATTGGTTACGAAGAGTTTAAGAAATTAAAGCAAAACGCAAGAAATCAATGAAATTTTTACGAAAACATTTTGTCAGAGCCTTAAAAACCACGAGCTTAACTCTGAAGCCATAATATAATCTCGATGGATCTCGTTTGTTGTAACTAGTACCTGTCAGTAATTGAGCGCTGATTTGAAATTCTTGTCCGTAATTTACATAAAAACATTTATATTAAATATTTTAAAAAAAAAGGTCGCGCCCCATTAAAAAACTAGAATATTTTTATCACAAGGATCAATGGTGAGATCAAGATTCGCCCAAATATTGTTGTGCGTCTAACAAAACACTCAATTGTTGAAACGGTTGCGAAATTAATCAATTCTATACAATAAAAAACAATTCTTTTTCTATAATTATCGAGTTCAAATTTGCAAAAAATGGCAAAATTATATTTCCAGAAGACTCTTAAAGCCAGAGGGAGAACAATTAGCTCTCTTTTGAGCTTAAGAAGAGTATGGGCGCAGTTTTAATGTGTCTATTTTCAGAAAATTTAAAGCAAGTGGGCGAAAAAAGCCATTTTTTGATAAAAAAAGTCTGAATTTTTGAAATTTAGCATAAATTCTGACCAAAAAACTCGCATCGAACAATTCAACAACCCTCCTCTACCTTTAGAGATAAAATCAATAACACTACAGTCAACAGTTTTAACATAATTTACCAAAATTGACAAAAATTTGGTCAAAATTTTCGAAAATTTAGTCAAAAATGTGAATAAAAACAGCTGAATTACGTCTAATATTCACAAAACATTAAACCACGATAGCCTCCTATAAAAAAAGGAAAATTGAAAAAAAAAAATTAATTCCATATTCTACGCTGGACGGGCTTTTTAATGATACCACTTACAACTCTACAACGATTATATCGATCGGCCAAAATTGACTGAACAAAAAAACCCACCCATTTAAGTATACAGTTCCTCCCCCCTCAAGAGGGGTCAGAACAACAAAGTCTGAATCAACTTAAAAAAAAATTTACAGTTGTGAAATTTATTGGAATTATTCTCGAGTTCAGCCTGTTCTGATAATTGGTCTTCTAATTCTTTTTGCGAAGCAAATACTGTTAAAACAATTCTCAGGTTGCCAAACTTTGCAAAACTTGGAGACCGTAGTGGCACTGCACCGTGTAAGTCTTAGAAGAAAAACGTACTAAGATCTCGCCAAGTTTAGTACGGCCCGAGAGGTCAATGTTCATACTATGACCATATAGTGGGCATAGGGATATAATAGTCCAGGAGAATATAATGGTCATACCGTCTTAGTGTTTGGCGGGACAAAATTATATACAATAGACATATCAACCTGATATTATTTTGTCCCGACTATTATATTCTCCCCTCACTCTTGAACAACAATTCAAAGCTTGAACAGTTGAAAAACTTCGTAAAAATACAAATTGTCGACGCAACTGGTTCAAATTTTCGCAATGTGTTTATTGCGCAATGTTAAAATAAGTTTTTCCGTGTTCTGGTTCAAATGTTTAGGCCTTTGAAAGCACATTTGAGAACTTTGTCTTCACTGTAGTTGCATTGGTAAAAAGACAAAAAGAATGATGAAAAAACAACAATTACTTTAAATGTAAACTATACCGTCTTAAGACCGAATTCATCAAGCCAATGCAACATACAAAAAATTTGTCACGGAAATAATTTGACGAAAAAAGTTATTTATAGGTTTTTAAAGTAATCTGCTAATATTTTTTAGCGCATTCAACAACTTTTCTAATGAAAGTCATTTATTTCGGTGGTAAGTTCAATGAAAGGTGCGTAGGTCAAAAACACTCAAATGTGATTGACAAAAATGTAGTTTTCAGAAATAAGTGAGTGATTGACAAAAAACTCCTCTTTTTTTGGTCCTATAAATGCGCAAGTGGTGTAAAGAGTCATTATGCAATTTGTAATAAACAAAGTTGCTATCAAGATAACGGGAGCATCAAACAATTGAACTTGCACCTTTTGTTATTTCAAATATTCGGCTCGTAGGTTTTAAAAAAAATTGTTAGAAACAGGTCAACGAGGAAATAAAAATAGCTCATTTATGTATATGAAAAAGGAATTAAACTTCTACTGACAGTGTATAAAAAGGCCTCCGAATCTATGAATGATTTAGAGATCCAAATTGAATAATTAGGTCTTTGGTCGCAGAAACACGATGCCGTTGTTGAGTTTCTGTGACACAAAAAGATGCCGTTTCAAAGAGGCTCGGCAGGACTGTTGAAAGATTTGTTCGAATAAGTTTTACCTATGAATCAAGCATTGAATTGAAATTAGCTGCCACCACATCATAGCCGAAAGCATTTGGTGTGAGCGGAAGACTACTAAAGAGAAACAAAGAGCTCTACCAACCATTGTATTGAAAAAAATTGTTCCGACCCACTTGTGGGAGAGGAACCATATACTCAAATGGGTTTTTTTTGTTCAGTCAATTTTGGCCGATCGATATATTCATCGTAGAGAAATGTGAGTGGTATCATTACAAAGCTAGTCCAGCGTGGAATTCAAAATTACAAAAGATTTTTTTTTGAATTTCGTTGTTTTCGAGGAGTTATTGAGGATTGAAGTTTTGTGTGAACACGGGATATTTGGCATGATTTTGTTCACTTTTAGTGTAATTTTTGTTCAAATTAAGATATTTTCTATAAAAATAGTATTTCAAATTTATATTTCATGCCACAAAATGAACCAATTGTGTGTTCCTAATAGACTGAAGGCGATAAAAAGACTAGTCTCATACGGAAGTTCACTATCAAAAAAAATCGAGTGGTGTTTGAGAGTTCTTTTTTTAGAAAACTTTTCAGTTTTTTCGTTCTTTTGAGTCACTTACAGACCAGTCACCTTTCATATCGAGGTTCCGTTAACGACAAACATCAATTACAGTCAAATGAAGCCAATGAACAAAAATTTCGTTTTCAGGGAATTGCTCATGTTTTTTTTGGCTTCGACACTGAATTTTCGTAATTTTAAATGAAAATTTGATTTTTTTGGAAGATTTACTAGTTTTTTGGATTCCTATGGCATGAACTCATTAACTAAAGGTGCAATATTTTCTTTCATGAGTATTAAGTGTACATATTTAGTGCTTTGAGTGGACAGCTATTGGCTGTTAAGACTAAAGAATAATTTTTCGAAAACTTTCTTTGAACATTAACCAATCATAAAATTTTTTTCGTAGCTCTAAATCAGTCTCAGTAATGACAGCACCCTCTTTCCTCCTAATGCAACCAGTTTTTATCTGGTTAGCGGTTTTATCTACTATCTATCGGATATATGACATCAATGACACAAGATCTCATTTTTTTTTAATTTTATGTGATTATTATCGTATTATTGGTTACTTTTGAACCCATATCACATTATCCAAATTTTGATAGCTCCCATTGGCTTAGAAAATACGTTCAACGGATAACTGATAAAATTTTCAGGGAAAATTTTATGGTTTATATGCCTTGGACACTTTCTTCTCGCATTTTTCTACTGAATTTATGGTTTTTGCCTGTTTTTGTTGTTGTTTTCGTAGTCATATTACTTATTGTGATGTCTTATTGATTACCTATGAATGGAAAACGCCATTGTTTGCACATCGGGTTATAATTGAGCGTATTTATTGACTTCCTTTGAAAGCTAGTGATTTTAATGTCTATTAAGACTTTGAAAATAATTTTTCGAAAAATTCTTCTGAACAATAACCAATCTTAATTTTTTTCGTGAACTGTTAGTAAGTCTCAGTAGTGACAGGACTTTTTTTTCTACTGCAACCAAAACAAACTGGATAGCGGATTTATCTTCTATTTATTGGTTCTATGACTCCAATGACAAGATTTCAAAAATTATTTTGTAGAATGTTGCATATTTTTGTATTATTGCTTACTTTTGAACTCTTATCATATTTTCCTATTATAGATAGCTCTAATTGGTCCATAAAATTTGTCCAGTTGATCACAGTTGAAGTTTTCAGAGAAAAACTTATGTTTTAAATAGCTCCGACATTTTCTTCTCGCATTTTCCTACTGAGGTTTTGGTTTTTGACTGATTTTGTTGTTGTTTTCATGGTCAAAAGATTTCTTGTGATGCTTTATAGATTAACTATGCGTGAAACATATCTTTTTATTCTCATCGGGGCATATTGTAGGGTATTTATTGACTTCTATTGAAAACTATTGAATTTTATGGCTGTTAATTACTTAAAAAAAATTTTTCGAAAATTTTTTAATTATTAACCAATCTTAAACATTTTTCCTGAACTGTTGGTCTGTCTCAGTGTTTAGAGGACACTTCTTTTTCTACTCTAAAAAAATTAATCTGGTTTCCGATTTGATGTCCTACCTAACAGTTTTAAGACTTCAAGGCCACGGGTTTTCATAATTTTTTAACTTTTGGATACTTTTTCTTATTTTTGGTTCCCTTTGAAATCTAATCGCATTATCCTAATACTGATAGTTCCCACTGGTTTAGAGAAGACGTTCAATGGATCATAGATAAAGTTTTCAGAGCAGAGCTTATGATTAAAAATGCTTCGACACTTTCTCCAGGCACTTTTCTTCTGACTTTTTCGTTTTTGCCTGTATTTGTTGTTGTTTTCATAGTCATTGACGTGTTGTAATGTTTTATTGATGAAATATGAATAGGAAACAACCCTGTTGTCCCATCAATTTAGCGTATTTATTGGCACAGTTGAAAGCTATTGAATTTTATGGCGTTGATACTACGAGTTTTCTCAAAAATTTCGTGGTTCTGATGTATTTGTTCATATTAGGTGATTATTTGAAGTTATATTGTTAAAAAAGAAAACTCCGATTCCTGTTAAAAACCTATTTGAAACAAAAAAACTTTTTATTGAAAAGTTCAATTTTTAATGCCTTCGATAATTTTCTCGCTCAATTTTTTTTCTTGAATTTGCTGTTTTTTCCCGTTTTTTTTGTTCTTTAGGTAGCCGTAAATTGCTGACCGGTCGCATAAGCTTTTAACTGAAAACTTATTGAATTTTCTTACCCAAAGCACTCGGTTTATAGTGAATATTCTTAAATAATATGATAGGCATTTCCATTTTTTTCAAACATTTCAGTTTTCGATGAGTCTTTTCGTCAACTTGTAATTTATTTTCCTCATTGAGAGGTCCCGTCCAATTTCTTGTATTTCAAAAAATAAAATATCTGTTTATTTGATTTTTCACTGGCGTTTTGTTTGTTGTACAAAATGCGTTTTTATAAATGTTTTTTGAGTGGTGAGTTTTGTGTTCTTTTTTTCTCTTCTTTCAACACAATCGCGTAGTAACAGATCCCAATGGTTTCCAAGTGTGGCCCAGTTAAACTTAGTAAATATCTCAGTTTAACTTCTTTAGCTGAACTAGTGAAAATAACAATTGAATTAAACGTACATAATATTCAGATAATAGCTAATGACTTAAATGATATCAATAATTTGTGTTTTCGCAAATCGTTTGTAATTTTTTGAGTTTTTCTGCATCTTTAGTCCGTTTCTATGGCTTAGTCTAACCAAAAACATGTCGTTTTGGTTTCATAATAATTTTTTATTAATTTGTCAAGGTATATTTAGTAAAAAAATAAAGCTTTTGAAGACTTTTGAAATTTCTTGGTTTAAAAAATTTTGATTGATTTTTTAGTTTCGCCTCATTATTCGTTCTCTTTGTTACCTAGTCTCTTTAAAAAAATTTCCATCTGCTGTATAGTTAGGAAAAAGTAAATTTGTGTAGTTAAGGTTGTATCTGACTGCATTTTGACGTTGTTGCTAGGTGCTTTTAAAATTTGATATTCAGTTTTTGCCGTGAAATTTTTGTTTTTGCTAATTTTGTTATTTGTTTTTTTTTCTCGTAGTCTCTTTAACGGCAGATTTCGTTGGCGCTGTACTGAGGCAATACATTATGTAATTCAATTGGTGGTTAGATTGTGTAATGATTGTTTTAACGTCAAATATCTATTTTTGTTATTTCGTCTCTTGGTTGACAATTAAATAAAGAATGTTGATAAGCTCGGGTCGGAATATCATGTGCGAACGCACATTAACGAGCCTCCTTGTTACCTTCAAAAATTAATATCACAGGTAAAATTGTGAGATGTTTCCTTGAAAACTTGTGGGAAGAGCTTTTGTATTCATTTTTCGGGTTGCTTTTCATTAGTTCGGTCAAATATGAAAAATTAAATGATTTAATTGCTCAAAAACATGTATAAGGTCAAAGATAAAGACTAAATTTGTTAAAAACAAAACAGTAGAAGTCTTTAACAGAGAGAGCAGTTATTTCCTGCTCTTGCGACCGAAAATGACTTTTCCTGGCAAAACCAACAAACTGCAGTTCCCCTTATTTTCAAGAACAAAACAGAAAACTGATCAAAAAGATTGATGTGATAGAATGATATATATTCGCAAAACATATGGATGCTACTATCCTAAGTTTTTTTCCCAGTTCCAAAAGAAGAGTTAGATTTGTAATCCTGAAATTATCGTCAATCACCACGAAAGTGAACTAGTATAACTGCTGCTATTTATCAAAATTCTGTACTTTTTGTGGAGGAGACATTTTCCTTTCTCAATATATCGCAAAGATATATCGCGAAGGTCAGAACTTAGAGTTTAAGTTACAACTTCGATTTATACAAAACTTTCTTAATTAATGTTGTTGAAGTAAATTTATTTGAAGGCTATTAATTTGAACCGAATCGTTGCTTCAAATTTGTTCACGCCACAAGTTTATCGCTGTATATAAACCAAAAATTTCAGCAATTAACTCGATCTTCCCACCATCAGTGATGGCCATAAACCAACTCGATGATTCTCCCTGTAGATATCAATGACACCTTCTCAAGCTAGGAGAACAATGTGTAAAGTGTAATAATGTGCACGAATACTTGCCATATACAGAGGAAAAACTGGTTCACCTTTACGGTGCAAAAACCACTATCAGTTTATCTATATCTAGATGGTTCTGTAAATTTTGATACTGACAGCAGTTAAAAAAACCTGTAAATTATTGTACCTTAAGCCATTTTGATTTCAATTACTGAAAAATTAAAAAAATCCTGTTACTCGTGCTCGAGACCACGACAATGGTGTCCAGACAACCGACCAACCGACGAATTTTAGATCTTCAGAATGCTGAATCCTGTACTGCATGGTGTGTGCCTTTTGTGGCAAAATGTCGCGCAGAGAAGAAACAAGAGAAACAGTATCTAATTGACCAGAAGCAGAGGTCTGGGAAGGACTCCATTTGGACTGGGGTTACGTTAAGGACCAAAGTAACATCTTAGTAATAGTGGACACGGGCGCAGACTAAATAGAAGCCTTCCCTGCGGAAAATAGAACCTCAAAAGCAGTGATGGTGTACTTGAATCAAACAATGAAGTTAATTTTGAGTCAAATCTTTGCAAGATTTGGGATAACAAAAACGTTAGTATCAGACAATGGTCTCGAGTTTGTAAGCGGTGAACTAAAACAGTGATGTGAATCACTAGGGATTGAAAATATGGAGTCATCCATTTACCATCCAAGAGCAAATGGATTTGCCGAGCGAGTGGTACAAACAGTGAAACGGGCTATTCAAACCTGGAGTCCAAATCTGAATGTTTCATTTTGCGCTTTCCTACAGTGGGTACAGTGGGTTCTGATGACACAACGATATACATCCAGGAGCAGGGCAAAACTCTTGTGGAACTAGTGCTAGGAGGGAAACTGAGTCTTCCAGCAGTTTATGACATTGATCTGTATGAGCCAATCTTTTTCAAACCAACGAGCACATCATCAACAGTCCCACATACCTTCGTTATACGCAAAGGAATTAAAACTTCATTCGTCCAGTCAGGGAATTCAATCAAGACAGTGCTTGTCAGTGACAACTAAACTGTACAGCTGGAACTTGATGATATCAAGACTGATTCTACTGACCATCAATTCACTGACTCAAAATCAGAGAACATTAAGGACAATATTGAAGTGGCATCACCTATCTCCTAACTCCAGTGAAAAGACTTCAGTAGCTGAAGGAAAACAACCTTCAGGCCACCAGAACTTCAACCAGAAAAAAAACAGTAAGAAAATTTGGAGAATCTATCCCGTTTCGATATAAACAAAACTTACTTACCTGATGTTAATGAAGTAAATTCATTTAAGTGCTAGTAATTTGAACTGAATCACTGCTTTGAATAACTCGACCTTCCCACCATCACTGATGGCCATAAACCACCTCTTTGCAATTATCAAGGATATGTTCTCAGGATGGGAGGACAAGGTGTAAAGTCCAAAAAACTTCACGAATCCTTGCCATATACGGCATGGGGGGAAAACTGGTCATAATTAAAGCGTAAATTAACCAATATCTCTTTATCTAAATCTAGACGGTTCTGTAAATTGTCATACTGATATCAACTATAAACAACTGTGAATTGTTGTAGTTTTAGGCCATTTTGTTTTCAATTTTTCAAATTAAGGAACTCCTGTTACTCGTGCTCGAGACCACCACAATTGTTTCCAGACCACTGAGCAGCCGACAAATTTTAGATCTGCAGAGTGCTGAATCTTGCATTGCGTGTATTGTGGCTTTTTTGGCAAAATTTTGCGCAAAGAAAAAAGAAGATGAAATCAGCACCGACGGCACAATTTCGGACCAACAAGTAATAAATCTCTTTTTTTATTATTTGCGGACAAGACGCACTTCTGAATCTTAGGACCCTTATCGGCCCTAAGAAACTAATAGACCCTCCTTTTAAAGAGATATGATTAGTAATTCAAAACTTTTTTCTCCCAAATAGAAAGTTATAACGGCAGAAAGGGCTAAATTTCTGTCCGTTGTACAAGGCGTTGGAGATTTTGACGATGATTTTCTAGAGCGCCTAAGAGAAAAAGCACTCTATTGCGTCTTCCAGACACTAAAATCGGTGAACAATCCCAAAGAGGATTTGGTAAAACTAAAGTTCATCTCAGTATTGAAAGACCCTGAGGCAAAATTAAGACTATTATACAGCATCAAAGCTAAATCAACGAAAATTATTTCTAAAATGACAAAAAGCCTACAGTTCAGAAGTCAAGCAATTGCTTTTGTAGGTTCTTGAACAGGTAATAAACTGGTTCTGGTGAAAAAAGAAGTTGAATATAACTTCTAAAAGACCTTCAGGAAACCAGAGTGAAAAGTTGACTGGTAGTAAAAATAATAATCATTTGTGTAATAGATGTGGAGGTGCGCCACACAGTAACAAGCCGTGTCCGGCTTAGAACAAGCAATTTAGCACCTGTAAACAGGTGGGGCAGTTTGCAAAAATGTGATAAAATAAAACCCAATCTAGGTCAAGTAAGTCCGACCAGCACAACAACTTCTGCGCGGAAGAGGGTAAGTTTTCTTTTCAAACATCTTCCGAAATGGACAAAGAATGTATTGTACACGGAAGAACGTGTTCAACATTTCTGCGACATAGGAGTACATTTCAATAAAAGACCAGAAAAATAATTGCAATTTGAAACCGGTGCTGATGGTACTGTGGTAACATTTTTCGTCTAGACTGAGCTTGGGAAACCTGAGTTAGATGGGAAATTCAGACGTCTCGATGCCTATGATGGTCATCAACTGACGCTTTTGGGATCACTAACATATGATGTTGAGTGAAACGGAAGTAAGTATATGCAACAACAAGTGTGCAATCCGACATTGAATTTGGACTACTTTGGAGAGACATACTACCCCAAGAAGGCATTAACACAGTGTCAGATGAAAAATTACCTGCAGTCAAAGGATGCAAAGTGCATATGAAACTAATAACCCATACCGGGATTGCAGCCAATGTTCTGCTGGGCTAGAAAGATACCTATACCTCTACAAGACAGGATCAAGGAGAACCTTAAGACAATGGTGCGACGGGGCATTCTGAAGCCAGTGCAACCAAGTGGGGCCAATAGAGCTCTAAGACTATGTGTGTATTTGAAAGTTCACTTTAACGGCAAAAGTATGGACGAGAATTATCCAATCCCAGACATGGAGACCACATTCGATAATCTCCATGGGGCCTCTTAATTTAGCAAAATTGACGTATCAGACCCATATCAAATCGAATTGGACGAGGATTCAAAAGAATTTTGTACAATCATTGTATTGCAAGGATTGTTTAAGATGTGCAGGCTTACTCAGGGCTTGAAGAATTCTTCATCAACCTTCCAAAAATGAATTGAGTGAACTCTCGAAGGAATCAAGGGTGTGGTCGCTTTCAAGATGAATTACTGGTAAATGAAATGACAAAGGTCAATACGAGAACCGAATGCTTGCGGTCAAAAATTGAGTACGTGAGAAGAATTTTACTATCTAGAAAAAAAAATTCAGTGCTAAACCATCCTCAATTGTTAGTTCTCTTGGTTACTCATTCTCAAAGAAAGGAATAGCACCCGATCCTAAACATTTTGAGAAAATCAAAAACGCAAAACCACCTTCATATATGAAACAACTAGTCTTTTGTTGGCCTGCCAAAGTTTACCAGATTTAACAGATTTTGCTACAAAAATGTTAGATTTGAATGAAAATTGAAAACACGACTTCAGAAAAATAACAGAATGCTTTCGAAAGCATAAAAAATGAGTTATCTGCTAACCCACTTGTTCAGCCTTACAGCTTGACGAAAAATGCAACCGTGACAACAGACGCCTCTAAAAAGCAATAGGAAGGGTCCTCTCACAGGAAGGACATACTGTGATCTATGTCAAAGGGAAGTTGTCACAAGCGAGACAAAATTAGTTCAATATTGAGCAAGAGGCACCTGCAATCGTCTTTGTGGTCACAAGACGAAAACAATTCCTGTTCGGAAGGTAGTTAACTCTACAAACTGAGCACAAACCTCTCAAATACCTCTTTGCAACAGCCGAGCAATTCACTAAAACAGCATCAGCAAGAATCACGAGATGAGCTATAACGCTGATGGGGTTCGACTTTGAATACAGTATCTACTTGGCCAGAAGCAGAAGTTTGTGAAAGACTCTATATAGTCTGGGGTTACGTTAAGGGCAAAAGTAGCAACCTAATAATAGTAGACGTGGGATCAAGATGGATAGAAGCTGTTCCTGTGGTAAATAGGACCTCACAAACAATGAAGTTATTTTTGAATCAAATCTTTGCAAGATTTGGGATACCAAAAACGTTAGTATCAGAGAGTTGTCTCAAGTTTGTAAGCGGTGACAAAAAACAGTGGTGTGAATCACTGGGGATTAAAAAGATGGAGTCACCCATCTACCATCCAAGAGCAAATGCATTTGCCGAGCGAGCGGTACTAACAGTGAAACAGGCTATTCAAACTTGGAGTCCAAATCTAAATGTTTCATTTTGCGCTTTACTACAGTGGGCTCTGATGACACAACGATATACTTCCAGGAGCGGGGCAAAACTCTTGTGGAATTAGTGCTAGGAGGGAAAGTGAGACTTCCAGCAGTTTATGACATTGATCTGTATGAGCCAATCTTTTTCAAACCAACGAGCACATCATCAACAGTCCCACATACCTTCGTTATACGCAAAAGAATTAAAACTTCATTCGTCCAGTCAGGGAATTCTGTCAAGACAGTGCTTGTCAGTGACAACTAAATTGTACAGCTGGAACTTGATGATATCAAGACTGATTCTACTGATCAGCAATCTACTGACCCCAAATCTGAGAACAGTAAGGACAATATTTAAGTGGCATCACCTACCTCTTAACTCCAATGAAAAATTTCAATAGCTGAAGGAGATCAACCTTCAGGCCACGAGAACGGCAACTAGAAACAAAAAACATTAAGAAAATTTGGAGAATCTATCCCTACAAACTTGTTTGAAAAAAGGGGGAGGATGGGATATATCGCGAAGATCAGAACTTAAAGTTTAAATTAAAACTTCGATATAAACAAAACTTACTTACCTGATGTTGGTGAAATAAATTTATTTAATGGCTAGTAACTTGAACTGAATCGCTGCTTCAAATTTGTTCATGCCACAAGATAAACCATAAATTTGAGCGATTAACTCGACCTTCCCACCATCACTGATGGCGATAAACCAACTCGATGATCCTCCCTGCAGATATCAATGACACGTTTTCAGGTTAGGAGAACGATGTGCACTAACACTTGCCATATACGGCAAAGAGAAAAATTTATTCATACTTAAGGTGTAAATTAACCCAAATCAGTTTATCTAGACGGTTCATTAAATTTTCTTGATGATAGCAACCATAAATACCTGCAATTTTTCGTACTTTTAGGCCATTTTGAATACAGTTATTAAAATAATAAATTTCTTGTTACTCGTCCTCGAAACCACGACAGTAATCCTGAAGTTGTCGTCAATCATCACGTAGGTGAACTAGAATAACTGCTGCTATTTTGCAGAATTCTGTACGTTTGCGGAGGAGACATTTTATTTTCCCCAAGATTTTTTAGTATTCGACACTCTTGAAAACGGGGACCAGTTCACTCGGACCTTTCAATATCGCTGAATCGAAACTTCGTAGTTCGGTTTGATCTCTGTTTCGAGATTCTATGTTTTAACAATATTGCTTTTGACCTGTGAGATGTTTCTTTTTGTATGTAGCTTTGGGCGTAGACAACGAAAAAAAAGTTAACTAACTTGTTCTGCGGTGGCCTCAAATCTCTCAATTTTTTTGTGAACATTTTTGGTAAAGTTGTCAATGTGTTGAAGTCTTTTCGGGCCTTTTTAGATTTTAATATATTTTTTCAAAATATTTCCTTGATAATTCTTCCTTTCTCGCACAGTACCTTCTAAAACTACACCCTTGAGAAGGGTAAATTTCCAGTTCTCTGACTGCTTGGTTTGCGTGATAGTGTGCTCGGTCATGTCTTTAGGATTTCTGATGTTCGACGTGCTTCCACCAATCCATGGTCGGAAATTTTGTCTAAATTTTGTCTAATTTTGAAAAGGTTTAAAATGTTCTTTGACGCAGTCGAAATAATCAAACTATGCTTCCTCAGTCTTATTTATGTCTGAGTAAAAAACAACTTCGTGTGGGTTTTTGTTCAGGCTGACAGTAATAAATGACTTCAGCCAGCTTCAGTTTGTTTGAGCAAGATGACATGGATTTTTCTGAGTATGGCAGCAAAATTTTTTGACTACAACAATCAGTATTTCATTCTAAATTGGTCCGAGAAACTTACAAAAATTACTGGTAGTCACAATATATTGTCTTAGTTGGAGATTAATCAAATTTCTCAGTAATCATCCAATATTGTTATACGATATCTGAAAAATTAACGATTCCCAGACTGAGGTCCCAGACCGAAATGAACGCCCAAGGAGGGGGGGGGGGGGGTCGAGCGTTCAAAAATACACGGTTTGGAAACACGAATGAACGCACGATAGTCTGCACATAGGAAACTCTGAACGCACGATAGTCTGGACATAGGTAATTTTGAATGCACGATGGTCTGGACATAAGCAACTTTGAACAAACAAACAACTGAACATAGTGACCCTGCATGGCACAAGAATTTTTTGAATGGAAACAAAAAACCACAAAGTGATGAGCCCATGTTTGACTAAACACTCGTGCCAGAGTGCTCACTCAGGTGGAAGCTTTGTACCAAGAAAACCTCAATTCACTTGAGTTGCAAAACGTTGAATGCAGGAAAGTTGCATCCAACATTTTGTTTTGTTTTAGACAATTTCACTCCTTACGTTTTAGACCATTGCTGAAGTTGCAAAGCAAAATAAAGCTGTAAGTACTGGGTGGCTGGCACCCCCATTCAGCGAATACTTTCATCGAGCACCTTTTATTAATTTAAAATATGGCAAATGTTGGGGCACTTCATCACATCCAACATCCCTAAGATATCTATACCTGCAATGAATACATTATAAAAACGTTGTGTACATCTTATATCAATAAAAATGGCAAAAATTCTGGACAAAAACGCACGGAAATCTAGACATACGCACTTTTAACGCACGAAAGTCTGGACATAGTTGTTTTTAAACGCACGAAATTCTGGTCATATGTGATTTTGAACGCACGAAAGTCATGACATAGGGACTTTTGAACGCACGAAGAACGCACAAATACTTTTGAACGCACAAAAGTCTGGACATAGGTACCTTCCATTTTGGGCTGTCTGGACATAGACATGTTTTGTCTTGGACGGTCTGGACATGTGGAATTTCGGTCAGAGACCTCAACGTGGGTTGCAACAATTAATTTTGTTTAAATGCACCTAAAGTGGGTCATGAAAATTATCCTGTAAAAATACATGAAACATGAATTTCTGGTTTTTTGCTTGAGTGTGTAGGGGGGGAAGGAAAGTTTGTTTGACGCATTAATTGATTATTGCAAGAAACGGGAAAATATTAATTATAAAAAATTTAAGAGTTTTAGTTTTTATCATATAATTTCTGATTTCATTTATAAACAAAGTTGTCAAAATGTGGCAGCATAAAGGCATGATCAATTTGAAAAAAAACATTGAAGCGCATCAGTTTTTTGTACGTTTAGTAATGATCATTTCTCTAGTTCAATTTCAAGTTCCCACGGAAATAGCAATTTATCTGTGAGAAAATGGTTGCAATCGTTGAGAAAAGTTGAATCGTTATTTTGCGAGATTCTTTCAAGACAACGGCTATATCTTGCAAGATTTTACAAGAATATTTTGCCAGATGGTTCATCGTATTGAAAGATCTTCCCCGATAACCATTCGCTTTCGGCTCTCGGAAATGCTTTGCTGATAGCGTATTACTGAGAACTGTAATGGCAGAAAGTTGGTTGGTTGTTTATTTGTAGATAAACAGTCGATTTTTATTTTGAATTAGGGATAACAAAAAACAGTCTGTCCAGTTGTTTGAGATTGAATTAATTATATCAATGATCTGATCGTGGTTAGAAATATACGAAATAGTAAAGATTAACCTTATTATCAAAAATAATAAGTACAGTCAAAAAATTTTTCAAAATTCTAACCTACTCAACTATTTCATTTAGAACAACTCATCTTTTGTGTCCTGAACACTGTTCAATGTTTAATTAACATTAAGTTTTTGTGTACACCAATTGTGAGGCTAAATTCAGCATAAATTATAAAATTTGATGAAACTGCGTATCGAATTCGAACATTTTTGTCATTGGAAGAATTTTCGGCTGTAATCAGTTTTACTTTGATTTCAGGTCTTTCAATCCGAACGTCGGTCAGTGGGGTAAACGGTGGGCGGTTCTTTTTTGGCTATCTGCCGGTTACAATTGTGATACCGTGTCTTTTATGCGATATTTTTGCTTGATTGTTTAGATTTTTGATTGATTCATATCACGCTTTGCTTCTTAGTTTTTCGCGATCGAGAGTTTTCTCTCATTTTTACACTTGTGACCAATTGAATTCAAGCAGCAAATAAGAACTAATAACATGATTTTTGCCCCCTTAATAGACCTAATGCATCTATTTACCCCCGGTGGAAGCAGGCTGCAATTTAATTGAGGGACCATCAGTCACAGTCATTCGAGAACACCCGGGTCGAGGTGTCACCACTAAAAATTGCTGAAAGATGTTATTTGCATTGAATTTAGTGAAAAGTGTTAGGTTTATGCTCAATGCGATGAATGCGGTGAAAAAAAACTTTTAAGTGGTGAATTTTTTTCACCGTTACCAGCAGAATGCGCTGAAAAAAATTTTCTGCCCTACCAGCAGAATGCGGTGAAAAAAAATTCATAACTTAAATCGCAATTCTTAAAGTAAGTGATAGATGGATCAGTGGAATAAGAAGTTGTTGATATGCAGGTGAGAAGTTCGAACCCGTGTACGGCAGTTTCTTTTTTGTAAGAAATCCTGTCAATGCGACGAAAAAAATCGTCACCACCAAAAACCGGAAATCTTACAAAAATTCACTGCTTTCACCGCATTAAACGCTAAAAGATGTGGGCGCTTTGCGGTGAAAAAAGGCTTTTTCAACGCTATTCACCGCTAATCTTACATTACTTTTTGACCAAACCTCGACCCGAGCTATTTGTCAGACAGCAGGCGGTTGTTCTTCGGTTTGTGTAATATAAAAGAGCTGCGATTTTAATTAGCTGTGATTTTTTTTATCATATAGTTTCTGATTTCATTTATCTACGAAGTTGTCAAGACGTGGCTGCACAAAGACATGATAAATCTACAAAACATTGAAGCGCATCACTTTTCTTGGTATGGTTGATAATGATAATTTCTCTAGATCTATTCAAGTTCCCGCAGAAATTTATCTGTGAAAAAATCGTTGAAGCCTTCTCGGGGATACGTTTGCTTTTACAAAAGTCTATAATAAACTTAAAATCCATCTTAAAACCAAGAAAAACCGCGAAAACAAAAAACAAAGAAAGGAGAATGAAGATCCTAGCACAGGAAGATCGGAAGGATACGCTTTTTTTGATGTGCTTCTTTAATAATTTGCATGTAATATTTTGAAATTTAATAATTTTGTTTATATTATTCAACATTTAATTTTTTTTTCGAAGTTCAATTGTTATCTTGCAAGATTCTTACAAGACGGTGGCTATATCTTGCAAGATTTTACAAGAAAATTTTGCGAGATGATGCATCGTATTGAAAGATCTTCCCCGATAACTATTCGCTTTCGGCTCTGGGAAATGCTTTGCTGATAGCGAAATGCGTATTACTAAGAACTGTAAAGGCAGAAAGTTGGTTGGTTGGTTGTTTATTTGTAGATAAACAGTTGATTTTTATTTTGAATTAGGGATAACAAAAAATATTCTATCCAAATCTTTGATATTAAATTGATTATTTCACTGATCTGATCACGTTTCAAAAACCTGAAATAGTAAAGATTAAATTATCAAAAATATTTATTACAGTCAATGAAAACTTTTTCTAAATTGTAATCTACTCAAAAATAAGTTTGTCATTTAAAACAACTCATCCTGTGTGGCCTGAACACTGTTCTTGCTCAACTGAACGGCAGCTTGAAATCTGGGAAAAGAATCTCGTTCCATGAGTTTGAACACGTGATCCAATGCTTTGTCAAAACACGTTCTATTCGGCTTACGAATTATACTATTGGCAATTTCAAGCTTGATTTTGATGTCAACGTTTAACTCCATTGGTGAATCTTCATTGAAATATAATCCATACATTTCTATGACTCGCTTCACAAAAGATTTTCCGCTGAGCTGTTTCAGTCTCTGACAATCAAGCCAAAATTTCAAATTTTCTGTTGAGCATTCACTTTCAAGGTGTTGTTGAAATTGTTTCAAGCCTTCACTGTGGTTAAGAGTTAAAAGCAACGATGAACTCCAGTCTTGACAGCTGTCAATCAAATTTCTGTTCACACCTGCTGTCACGTTTTCAATTTGGTCAGAAAATGGTTTCACGCTTAAGCTTTTGCTTTTTCCAACTGATTTCTGCAAAGATTTGGTAACGTGAGAAAATCGAAGGAGAATTGATTCATGGAACTTTGTCTTCGAAATGGGTTTAACTGGGGTCGAGAATTCGGGTTGCCGTTCGTCACTTGATAACTGCTCGAATGGTTGCAAATCATCACCACTGCTTTCGTCTTCAGACGAATGTTCTGGTTTCGAATGGTCGCTTTCCACAGAATAACTGCTGTTACTTTTACCGAAATCGATTCTATTGTCGGGCATTGCAGAGTAATCGCGTACATTTTCCTGGCAGGTTGCTTCGTTGCCTTCTTGTAAGTCAGTTGTTCCTGGTTCTTCTGTAATTATTGGTGTATCTTTGAAGTGAGACATTTGTTTGGTATCAAAATGAGAGTCAGAGTCGTCGGTAATGAGAGAAGCAGCCCGCCTGGACCCAGAGAGTGCTGGCCTGGAATCGGAGATTGAGGTGTCAAAGGAAGCATCGATACTGGAGTCGGAAAGATCAAAGATACTACAGAATTCTTCGTTATCGAAAAGTGCCGACCATCGGCCAGTGCCTTTGTTGTGCGCCATCATACGAGGCATGTTCTCAGCTCAAAGTTTGTTCGAAACGCGAGAGTGAGATAAAAATCAAAGATAAAAGAACGAACGAAAGATTTGTGAATTCAAGGTCAGACAAGATGTCTAATTTTTGACTAATCTTGCTATAATCAGGAAACTAAACGCGTTTGAGCAAATACAAATTTGACAATTGATTAGTGAAAATTTGATCAAATTTTGGTAAAATAATTGAGATTGTAGAATTTAATTACCAAAATTGGTTCGTTTTCTGATCCCAGCAGGAAAATTCAGCGGGAATTCTGATAGCTTTGAGACGATCGAATTTGTGCAATTTAATTAATCGGCCAAGTTTTTGCAAGTTAGTGCGAAGTTTATTAATAATTACTGAGATTGGAAAATGATTTTGAAAACAGGGAAATTTCGGAGTCATATTTAGCGTGTGCCTCTTCAATTTACGGATCATACTGAGTTAATTAGTTAATGAAGTTTACTAGTTAGTTGGAGTAAACGGAAGTTTTAAGGGTGTGCTGTGAAAGGAAATCAACAAATAAAAAGCGTCCACTCTTTCGCAGCTATAAAACATGACTCAGATTAATTTGAATGAATTGAATGCGTGAAGCACACGCTGGTAATGTTCACATCAGGCAGACAAAGTTTCTTCTTTTCACGGTTTTCGATAATGAAGATGAGATTAAAAGAAATTAAGTGACACTGGGATATGCACGTTTTGATGAAAAGTTTTTTGTATCGGTCACTTATATGATTTTTAAAATTTTTTTCAATTAGTCCAACTTTGCAGTAATGAAAAAATAGTTCAACTTTGTCATAACCATTCATCAAAATATTCTATAAATTACAGTTTCGTTCGTCAAAATGAGGTCGCTTAACACGTTAATAAATATCGAACGAACGTCTGAGCAAAAGTAGAAGTTGAAACTGAAGAAAGAAGCTAATAGAAACAAGAAAAAGCCACAGTTGAGTACCAGCAATAGAATTGAATGAAATTGGAACCATTTTTAATGAAATTAGTTACTAAGCAAACTAAGCATGTGGTTTGCAACCTTCGCTTACACATTATTTGTTTTACAAAAGAGGAACGGAGGTGGCTGAAAACAATATTTCATGGTCATGTCTGGAAAATATGAACAATATTTACTAGATGAAGATATCTTAAACACTCGCATTACAGGGAGTATGATAATTTGTGATAGCATTATTGAAACAATCATAAGGTCGCACTTTAACTGCAATATATATGTATAAATCATACCGGATTGAAAATGTACTGCAAATGAACACATAGCTAAATAGATTAAATGTGTAAAAAAATCTCACCCCAGCCATTTTTTAAAATATTCAAAAAGTTGCGGATTCCCTTATGGACTGTGACGATTGAGATGATCTGTTACTGGAAACTTTTCCTTCCCTCGGCTAGAATATTACCATCTACGTCATTCACAATTTCTTTCTTTAATCTGTAAATTGATATAATAGAATTGTACTCGCTCCTATGCTGCCACCTGTTTTTAGGCTATGCAGTTCATGGTCAGCGCGGAAACACCGCACGGGTTAATCCAAGTATGCTAATAAGATCGAAAAAATTTTGATCACCAGGGTGAGGGGGGGCAGTTCCAGAAAGTTTGTCATCGCGAGGAACCCTCGCATTTATTTTGAGTTTGTTTGATCGCTGCTTATTGTAAACCTAACGCTGTGCTGGATTTGGTTTCGTTGCTTCTGCTGTTCTCTTTCGCCCGATTCTATAGTGTGTTGACTTATTTCACTGTCAACGAAATCTTGACTAACAACATCGTTTTCATGAGCAATAAATTGTTGATTAGGTTCTGCTTGTTTTTTTGCTGAAAGTTCTGAGTTCGGTGACTTTCTGGTCAAATGAATAGTTGAGTTTTCTTGATCTTTTTTCCTCTTTTTCCTCGACTGGCGCCAACTGAGGAGACAAAAATACATCGCGGATGCAACGACTGTTGAAATGACAAAAGCAAGAATTAGTCCACCGATTAGTTTTTTGTTCACCATAGTTGAGAAAAAGATAAGTTGTATTCTGTGTGGTGTAATTAGATGAGTGACGTGAAGAGAATTTAGCTGTTTGATATCTTGTGAAAACTTTTGTTGAAAACGGAAACTTTTTATGCTGATAAGAAACAGTTGAACACAGTAAAAATGAGATGAAAATTGTATATGGCAAAATTTGAGAACTTTATCAACCTTTAGGGCAAAAAATATTAAATCTTCTAAATATTGAGAAAAATTTTTAAGGAAAAAGATTTTGAATTAATACTTGGGAAAATTTGATGCTATCGGGTAAGGAATTTGGGGTGAAATTTTGATTAAAAAGTACAATGAGTTCAACAAAACCAGACAATTATTATTTTTTACAGAAGCCGTAATATTCGTTCAACAAATTATTGCACTAAATGACATAGATGTCGGTGACGCAGAATATCCCAAAGTCAAATTTTTCCAGAGCAACTTTTTAGGTCTCATTGCGCACCTACTTTTCTCACTTTTCGTTCGAGACAGTATTTCCCGACCCTTGTCCAAATTTCTATTCCCAAGTTTGCAATTAGCTGCAGGAACTCTGCTGCTAGGAGGAGGCTCCCTCCGAGGAATAATCCGAATAGGCCCCCAACACCACTGGCGATGGAGAATAGCTCATATTTGGGGAGGAGGGTGGTGGAAGCTTCAGTGAAAGATCCGCCCATCCGAAGAGTCAGTTCAACCAGATTTCGTCTCATGTATTCGAATGTCATATTAGCCGATTCGAAAGACGTGTTTCGCTGATGTATCAGATTGCTGATTTTCTGGTATGAATCATAAGAGGGAAATTTCGTCCAGGTCTTCTCAAAGTTGTATTTAGTCCAGCTGCACTGTGGCTTGCATTTCTGATTGCATGATTCTGCAAAAGAAGCACAAGGGTGCTCGTTAGAAAAAGTTAAGGTGCTCGTTGATACAAAACACATCAATGTAACAGTTTGTGATAATTCAGATAAAACTATAAAAATTAAAACTCTGGGAATTTATGCTGAGCTTGCTCTTACGATAACTTCTACAAAACGTTTAATTACAGTTACTTCCAAAATTTTTGAAATTGATTTGACTGATTTTTATTTGTCTCTATAACGTAATTTATCTTCCGTTTAATTCAAAAAATAAGCTTTGAGTACCGTAGTCAACAACTTGGAGTGTATTATGTTTTTACTTATAGTAGTCTTTATGTAAGCCGCTAAGGGCCACAAACATTGATGGATAATAAAGTTTCAGGTTTCGGAGATTTAAGCCCTAGTGATGCGCGGATTCAAATCTTGCAAGAATCTTGCAAGATGATTCAAAACTTGCAAGATTCTTGCAAGAATCTTGCAAGATATCAATCCAGGCCAAAAATTAAATCTGGGTACAAGTGTTTTAGGAAACATCTTTGAAGCAAGTTTTTGTTTACTGAACAAGTTACGAAGCCTAATTCAATGAAAAAAAAATTAGCCAGGATTCAAAATCTTGCAAGAATCTTGCAAGAATCTTGCAAGATTTTGAATTCCGGAAAAAATATTTATGTGTTTTTGGTCGCTAAAACTAACTGAAAACCAAATATCATGACTGATATCAGTATTCTTGATCAGCAAAACTGAACTTATTTGACTTTTTTTGAACACGCCTTTTGAATGTGAAATCTTGCAAGAATCTTGCAAGTTTCTTGCAAGATTTTGAATTCAAAAACAAATTTCCGACAAATAACTAGAGACAACTCGAGGCAATCAAATCCGTCTTTTTAAAGGTCAATTTACCTAATTAAAGGCGAAAACACTTTCAACCTTTTTCTCATTTTTTATTAAAAATAATTATTTTTAGAGAAACAAACATTTTTTGGAATTTTTTTTGTTA
Organism: Convolutriloba macropyga; assembly: GCF_964194025.1. Lineage (NCBI taxonomy): Eukaryota > Metazoa > Xenacoelomorpha > Acoela > Convolutidae > Convolutriloba > Convolutriloba macropyga. Next base: position 30,752 of record NW_027452619.1, on the reverse strand, counting down.
CTGATCATATTGGTAATATAGAATGTTTTTGTTGTCGTTAAAAAATTCCGACTATTTATGGTGCGGTCTAAATATTTTCCTATTGAGATCCTTATAAACGGATATGAATCCTTCAGTTGATAGCTATTGGTGTTAATGTCCTTGAAGTTTTTTCACTCAAAAAATATTCGTGTGTTTTTGAAGTTCCATTTTTTGTTCTTCTTTCATTCGATTTATAGTTTAGTCATCATCTAAACAAAATTGAACTCAACTTTCTAGTAAATCAAACATCAGCTCCGTTTTTGATCTTATGCAAGTAGTGTTTCTTTTGAAGTACAAAGAGAAAACAACAGTCGGAGTTTTTTATTACTAATATTTCGCAATGTACCACAACAAACTAAATGTACAATACGATATATTAGTTCATTCAACCAATCTTTAAATCATCACATAGCAAGAAAAAAAATTGTTTCAAAAAGTTGTCGTTTCGGTTTTATGGTGCTTTTAATAACTCTTGTTCGAGTTGTTTTTTTGTCAAATCAAACAAAACAACCCGGTCTCTAGAGCGATGTGGGAATTTTTTCCCTCTTCGCAGTGGAGGTCTTTGGTGTTCAATACCAACTCAGTGGACTTGAATTGGGTTCAAAATTGTCGGCGTGGCACCAGTGATGGTCGTTTTGCTTAATTTTGCCAGAAATGGGTGTCACCCATTAGCCCAAAAATTGGGGTACGCTTCATGTGTTTGACAATTTCTCCAAAACTACTGTACCAAAATGTACAGGCACTGTCCCGTTTTGTTGACTTTAAACTCTCATTGCATGCAGTATTTAGTTGGTTTCTCAAATTGGCCTAATCAATAATTTATTGGTGTTTAAATTTGAAAAAAATGAAGTAAAATTTATATTTTTTGGGGGCAGCTTAATGTTTCTGACGGTTTTTCCTGAACTACTCTGCCAATTTGGCAGGTTATAGTCGCTTTTTGTTGATTGTAAGTATTGTAGAGGTCTGCAGTCTTTAATCGGTGTCTAAATGGGCCTGCTCAGAACGTTATTAAGCTGTAAATTTCGAAAATTTAAAAAACAATCATGTTTCAAATGTTTTTCAGTACTGATGTAGTTTTTCTTCTAATTGGTTTATTGTTGCTTGCAAATTGTGTTATTTAGGCGTTGCTATAGTCCTTTGAGTTTTTCAAATCCTTAGTTGTTGGGAATTCATTCTTTTTTCATTCTTTTCGAAATCATGAATTTATTGTTTGAGTTCTTTTTTATCAAAACACACAAAACATCCTGGCATTTAGGGCGAGGTGGAAATTTTTTCCCACTTCGCAGTACAGGTTTTGTTGTTCAATATCTACTGAGTGGACTTGAATTGCGTTCACGTTTGTCTACGTGGCACCGTTTTTAGCCGTTTTGCAAGATTTTGCGTGAAATTGGGCTGCCAATAGCCAAAAAATCGGAGTACGATTGATGTCATCAATCATTTCTCCAAAACTACTGTACCAAAATCTACGAAAATAGTCGCGTTTTGTTGACATTGAACTATTCGTGCTTGCGGTGTTCAGTTGGTTTCTCAAATCGGCCTAATCAAAATGTTATTAATGTTTAATTTTGAAAAAACTGAAGTAAAAATTATATTTTTGGGGGCACGCTTTTTGTTTCTGACAATTTTTCCTGAACTACCCGGTCAATTTGGCCTATCATAGTCTCGTTTTGTTGACTGTGTGTCTCGTAAAAGTCTGCAGTCTTTAATTGTTGTCTAAATTGTCCTGCTCAGAACGTTTTCAAGCTGTAATTTTAAAAAATTTAAAAAAATAATGATGTTCTAAATGTTTTTTGGATCTTTTCCGTTTGTGCCCCCCCAGTACGTTATGCTCCCCCCAGTGACAGAGCACGTGTCATTACATAGTAAATCATTATGTAAAAATATTGCACGTGCGTCTGGGGGTTGCAAATAATATGCACCCACTAAGCTGTGGGGGCACAAACGGAAAAGATCCTGTTTTTTATTACTGATGTAGTTTATTTTCTAATTTGTGTTATTGTAGCTTGCAAATTGTGTCATCTGGTCCTTCTTGCGTTGTTTTTGAATCCTTAATTTTTGGGAATTCAACATTTTTTTCCATTTTTCGCGAAATCATGAAACTCTTGTTTGAGTTCTTTTTTGTCAAATCACACAAAACGCCCTGGCCTTTAGTGCGAGGTGGGATTTTCTCCAACTCTGCAGTAGAGGTCTTGAATGTTCATAGCTACTGAGTGGGCTCAAATTGCAATCAGAATTGTCAACGTGGCAGCGTTTTTAGCGATTCTGCTTAATTGTTTGAGAAGTTTGTGTCTCCTCCCACTAGACAAAATACGGGGGTACGCTCCATCAGTTTGACGATTCCTCCCAAACTACTGTATCAAATTGGACGGGCATTGTCGCACTTTAATGGCCCTAAACGCTCCTTGATTGCAGACCTTATTGGTTTCTCAAGTCGGCCTAACAAAAAAGTTGGAGCTCCAGCTAGCTAAGGAAAATGTTATATAACATTGATAAAGGAACTTAATGTTTTGTACTTTTTCGAGTTTCTCATTCAATTGTTGACCAAAACGAGTGTTTATTGGTCTAATCTGTTGCTATTAAGACGGTCTTTACTGGCATGGCTAGTCACAGTCCCGAAATTTTTCTTTAGAACTGTTATTCAACGATGAATGCGGAAAATCGAATCTCTTCTCGAATTTTTGTTGGCTAAGTGGTGTTTTTCGCAATTGAACACGTTTTTCGGCGTGCGTTTTGTGTTTTCTAGACACTGTTTAGGTTGTTGAAGCTATATGTACCAAACAATGGGATTAATTCAACAATTTTTCTTTTTTCACGATTTCATCAAATTTCTGTGGATGTTGTTTTATGCCAAAACACACAAAACATCATAACCTTCATGGTGAGGTGGGAAATTTTTTCCCACCTCACCATGAAGGTTTGCCGTGACCTAGAACGTGGAAGTGGACCAGAATTACACCCAGAAATACGCCGGGAACGCTGTTTCACGTTGTTTTACGTCGGTTCCGGAGATCTTGGGCTTCGATTTTAGCCCAAAAAATGGGGTACAGAACAGTATATTGTTAATAACTCCTAAAGTACTGGACCAAATTAAACGGGAGTGGTCGCATTTTGTTAGCACTGAACCCCTCTTGCTTGCAGTATTTGGTTAGTTTCCCAAATCGGCCTAGTCAAAAAGTTATTAATGTTCAAAGTTGAAATAATTCGAATTTTCGGGCTATTCTGGGTGACCCAAATTTCGGTACAACAAAACACCCGATTTACCCAATAAATGTTAGTGTTTTAGAATCCCCAGTTAGTGGGGAGTCTCCCCATATATATTTTGTAGGCAGTTTTATGTAGTCCAGATGGTCAATTTTAGCGTTACATGAGCAGTACCTGTCCTATTTGCTCATTTGGTACGGCACGTTTATGTTGGAATATCTCCTCGTAGAGTGAACCGATTTTTGATATGTTTGTTGATTTGAACTCAGCTTGAGCCGTACTTGAATCCCTGTAAATAGCGTTTTGTTTCTTTCAGCCGTTTTCGAGAAATTGGCCAGGACACATACCTCCATTTTCACCTATTCGTGTCCGGTACTTTTGCTGTACCTACATGTTAGACCACTAAAACTAGCTCATTTAGGCTCGACAATTAGTTCGTTAGACTCCTTTGATAATGGGGATTGTCCCCATATATATTTTACCCCTCATTTTATGTAGTTGAGATGTTCAATTTTAGCTCTGAAGTTGAAGCATCTCTCCTCTAAGGCCATTTGGTACGGTACCTTATTTTTGCTATAACTCCTCGAAGAATGCACCGATTGGGTTCATTTTTTAATATGATGCGTATCTCAAGCAGTGCTACAAACTGTACTAAGGGGGTTTATTTTTGTTCAGCCGTTTTAGAGAAATTGGCCAGTAAACTTGCCCTCGATTTTAGCCCCAGAAGAGGTTGACACCAGCGGTTGACACCGTTGACAACCCTTATATATCGAGTTAGACTACAAGTTTTAGTGTTTCAGATTCGTGTGTTAGTGGAGAGTATGTGTATATGTTTTTATTATTCATTATTCTGAAATTTTAATGATTTATTTAGCGAAACTCTGGTCGGACCAGGTCCCATATTGGTCATTGGTACGGTACCTTAATTTTGAAATATCTCCTCGTAGAGTGAACCGATTTTGGATCTGTTTGCTGATTTGAACTCACCGTGAGCCGTACTTTAACTCCTGTAAATTTCATGTAATTTGGTTCAGTAGTTATCGAGAAATTAGTGTGTATTTTAGCGAAACGCCAGTCGTTTTGGGTCAATTTGGGACTTTGGTACCGTACTTAGTTTTGCTAATTACTCGTCGTAGAGTTAACCGATTTCAAATCTGTGTGTTTAATTCAACTCGGCTTAAGCCGTACTTTAATTCCTGTGATGGACGTATTTTTTCATTCAGCCGTTTTTGAGAAATTGGCCCCGAAACATACGGTCGTTTTGACTTCTTAGTGACCGGTCCGTTTCACGTTTCTATTCGCAACTTTAATCAGATTTTCATTTCAGATTGATTGTGAAGTAAATTTATTCATTGCTACAACGTGCAACGTGACAGATTACAACACACAAGGATTGTGAAACGTGAGTTAAAACCTCGAATCTTTGAATCCTCTATTTTATGGTTTAGCTTCGAATCCTATTTTTATGTTGAGTTGGAGTGCAAAGTGTTGCACTCAGATGATAGCAAAAAAAAGTTCTTCAGTAGTTGAGCTCAAACTGCAGTGTGCTGAGCACAGAATGTTCTTCGCGCTTAATTTGGCTTTGTACAATAAAAAAATGTGAAGGAACGAACCAATACTCGTGCTGTCGTGCTCGGTCTGGTGTAGTGGTAGCAGTTTCATAAAAAGTGATTTTCAATGTAGTCAAGGACTTGTTCAAATCAATTGAGGGTCTATGTAGGAGTGTCATAACCCAGTTAGGTTCTAACAGAGAGGTAATTTTTGATCTAGGTGGCCTACAAAAAAAGTACTCAATACGTTGTCAAATTTCGCGCTCAAAAACTAGCTATATGGTGTTTCAACATAAATCGCTTTTGAACCTAGTCAAGGACTTATTCAAATGAATTGAGAGTCTAAGGAGGAGTGTCACTGTCCGAGTACAGTCTGAGGGGTAAAGAATTTTTGACCTAGGTGGTATACGAAAAAAGTACTCTATACGTTGTCAAATTTCGCGCTCAAAAACAAGCTATATGGTGTTTCAACATAAATCGCTTTTGAACCTAGTCAAGGACTTATTCAAATGAATTGAGGGTCTAAGGAGGAGTGTCACTGTCCGAGTACAGTCTGAGGGGCAAAGAATTTTCGACCTTGGTGGTATACGAAAAAAGTACTCTATACGTTGTCAAATTTCGCTCTCAAAAACAAGCAAATGGTGTTTCAACATAAATCGCTTTTGAACCTAGTCAAGGACTTATTCAAATGAATTGAGGGTCTAAGGAGGAGTGTCACTGTCCGAGTACAGTCTGAGGGGCAAAGAATTTCTGACCTAGGTGGTATACGAAAAAAGTACTCTATACGTTGTCAAATTTCGCGCTCAAAAACTAGCTATATGGTGTTTCAACATAAATCGCTTTTGAACCTAGTCAAGGACTTATTCAAATGAATTGAGAGTCTAAGGAGGAGTGTCACTGTCCGAGTACAGTCTGAGGGGTAAAGAATTTTTGGCCTAGGTGGTATACGAAAAAAGTACTCTATACGTTGTCAAATTTCGCGCTCAAAAACAAGCTATATGGTGTTTCAACATAAATCGCTTTTGAACCTAGTCAAGGACTTATTCAAATGAATTGAGAGTCTAAGGAGGAGTGTCACTGTCCGAGTACAGTCTGAGGGGTAAAGAATTTTTGACCTAGGTGGTATACAAAAAAAGTACTCTATACGTTGTCAAATTTCGCGCTCAAAAACTAGCTATATGATGTTTCAACATAAATCGCTTTTGAACCTAGTCAAGGACTTATTCAAATGAATTGAGAGTCTAAGGAGGAGTGTCACTGTCCGAGTACAGTCTGAGGGGTAAAGAATTTTTGACCTAGGTGGTATACGAAAAAAGTACTCTATACGTTGTCAAATTTCGCGCTCAAAAACTAGCTATATGATGTTTCAACATAAATCGCTTTTGAACCTAGTCAAGGACTTATTCAAATGAATTGAGGGTCTAAGGAGGAGTGTCACTGTCCGAGTACAGTCTGAGGGGTAAAGAATTTTTGACCTAGGTGGTATACGAAAAAAGTACTCTATACGTTGTCAAATTTCGCGCTCAAAAACTAGCTATATGGTGTTTCAACATAAATCGCTTTTGAACCTAGTCAAGGACTTATTCAAATGAATTGAGGGTCTAAGGAGGAGTGTCACTGTCCGAGTACAGTCTGAGGGGCAAAGAATTTCTGACCTAGGTGGTATACGAAAAAAGTACTCTATACGTTGTCAAATTTCGCGCTCAAAAACTAGCTATATGGTGTTTCAACATAAATCGCTTTTGAACCTAGTCAAGGACTTATTCAAATGAATTGAGGGTCTAAGGAGGAGTGTCACTGTCCGAGTACAGGCTGAGGTGTAAAGAATTTTTGACCTAGGTGGTATAGGAAAAAAGTACTCTATACGTTGTCAAATTTCGCGCTCAAAAACTAGCTATATGATGTTTCAACATAAATCGCTTTTGAACCTAGTCAAGGACTTATTCAAATGAATTGAGAGTCTAAGGAGGAGTGTCACTGTCCGAGTACAGTCTGAGGGGTAAAGAATTTTTGACCTAGGTGGTATAAGAAAAAAGTACTCTATACGTTGTCAAATTTCGCGCTCAAAAACTAGCTATATGGTGTTTCAACATAAATCGCTTTTGAACCTAGTCAAGGACTTATTCAAATGAATTGAGGGTCTAAGGAGGAGTGTCACTGTCCGAGTACAGCCTGAGGTGTAAAGAATTTTTGACCTAGGTGGTATAGGAAAAAAGTACTCTATACGTTGTCAAATTTCGCGCTCAAAAACTAGCTATATGATGTTTCAACATAAATCGCTTTTGAACCTAGTCAAGGACTTATTCAAATGAATTGAGAGTCTAAGGAGGAGTGTCACTGTCCGAGTACAGTCTGAGGGGTAAAGACTTTTTGACCTAGGTGGTATACGAAAAAAGTACTCTATACGTTGTCAAATTTCGCGCTCAAAAACTAGCTATATGGTGTTTCAACATAAATCGCATTTGAACCTAGTCAAGGACTTATTTAAATGAATTGAGGGTCTAAGGAGGAGTGTCACTGTCCTAGTACAGTCTGAGGGGCAAAGAATTTCTGACCTAGGTGGTATACGAAAAAAGTACTCTATACGTTGTCAAATTTCGCGCTCAAAAACTAGCTATATGGTGTTTCAACATAAATCGCTTTTGAACCTAGTCAAGGACTTATTCAAATGAATTGAGGGTCTAAGGAGGAGTGTCACTGTCCGAGTACAGTCTGAGGTGTAAAGAATTTTTGACCTAGGTGGAATAGGAAAAAATCACTCTATACGTTGTCAAATTTCGCGCTCAAAAACTAGCTATATGATGTTTCAACATAAATCGCTTTTGAACCTAGTCAAGGAGTTATTCAAATTAATTGAGAGTCTAAGGAGGAGTGTCACTGTCCGAGTACAGTCTGAGGGGTAAAGAATTTTTGACCTAGGTGGTATACGAAAAAAGTACTCTATACGTTGTCAAATTTCGCGCTCAAAAACTAGCTATATGGTGTTTCAACATAAATCGCTTTTGAACCTAGTCAAGGACTTATTCAAATGAATTGAGGGTCTAAGGAGGAGTGTCACTGTCCGAGTACAGTCTGAGGGGTAAAGAATTTTTGACCTAGGTGGTATACGAAAAAAGTACTCTATACGTTGTCAAATTTCGCGCTCAAAAACTAGCTATATGATGTTTCAACATAAATCGCTTTTGAACCTAGTCAAGGACTTATTCAAATGAATTGAGAGTCTAAGGAGGAGTGTCACTGTCCGAGTACAGTCTGAGGGGTAAAGAATTTTTGACCTAGGTGGTATACGAAAAAAGTACTCTATACGTTGTCAAATTTCGCGCTCAAAAACTAGCTATATGGTGTTTCAACATAAATCGCTTTTGAACCTAGTCAAGGACTTATTCAAATGAATTGAGGGTCTAAAGAGGAGTGTCACTGTCCGAGTACAGTCTGAGGGGTAAAGAATTTCTGACCTAGGTGGTATACGAAAAAAGTACTCTATACGTTGTCAAATTTCGCGCTCAAAAACTAGCTATATGATGTTTCAACATAAATCGCTTTTGAACCTAGTCAAGGACTTATTCAAATGAATTGAGAGTCTAAGGAGGAGTGTCACTGTCCGAGTACAGTCTGAGGGGTAAAGAATTTTTGACCTAGGTGGTATACGAAAAAAGTACTCTATACGTTGTCAAATTTCGCGCTCAAAAACAAGCTATATGGTGTTTCAACATAAATCGCTTTTGAACCTAGTCAAGGACTTATTCAAATGAATTGAGAGTCTAAGGAGGAGTGTCACTGTCCGAGTACAGTGTGAGGGTTAAAGAATTTTTGACCTAGGTGGTATACGAAAGAAGTACTCTATACGTTGTCAAATTTCGCGCTCAAAAACTAGCTATATGGTGTTTCAACATAAATCGCTTTTGAACCTAGTCAAGGACTTATTCAAATGAATTGAGGGTCTAAGGAGGAGTGTCACTGTCCGAGTACAGTCTGAGGGGTAAAGAATTTCTGACCTAGGTGGTATACGAAAAAAGTACTCTATACGTTGTCAAATTTCGCGCTCAAAAACTAGCTATATGATGTTTCAACATAAATCGCTTTTGAACCTAGTCAAGGACTTATTCAAATGAATTGAGAGTCTAAGGAGGAGTGTCACTGTCCGAGTACAGACTGAGGGGTAAAGAATTTTTGACCTAGGTGGTATACGAAAAAAGTACTCTATACGTTGTCAAATTTCGCGCTCAAAAACAAGCTATATGGTGTTTCAACATAAATCGCTTTTGAACCTAGTCAAGGACTTATTCAAATGAATTGAGAGTCTAAGGAGGAGTGTCACTGTCCGAGTACAGTGTGAGGGTTAAAGAATTTTTGACCTAGGTGGTATACGAAAGAAGTACTCTATACGTTGTCAAATTTCGCGCTCAAAAACTAGCTATATGATGTTTCAACATAAATCGCTTTTGAACCTAGTCAAGGACTTATTCAAATGAATTGAGAGTCTAAGGAGGAGTGTCACTGTCCGAGTAAAGTCTGAGGGGTAAAGAATTTTTGACCTAGGTGGTATACGAAAAAAGTACTCTATACGTTGTCAAATTTCGCGCTCAAAAACTAGCTATATGATGTTTCAACATAAATCGCTTTTGAACCTAGTCAAGGACTTATTCAAATGAATTGAGAGTCTAAGGAGGAGTGTCACTGTCCGAGTACAGTCTGAGGGGTAAAGAATTTTTGACCTAGGTGGTATACGAAAAAAGTACTCTATACGTTGTCAAATTTCGCGCTCAAAAACTAGCTATATGATGTTTCAACATAAATCCCTTTTGAACCTAGTCAAGGACTTATTCAAATGAATTGAGAGTCTAAGGAGGAGTGTCACTGTCCGAGTACAGTCTGAGGGGTAAAGAATTTTTGACCTAGGTGGTATACGAAAAAAGTACTCTATACGTTGTCAAATTTCGCTCTCAAAAACTAGCTATATGGTGTTTCAACATAAATCGCTTTTGAACCTAGTCAAGGACTTATTCAAATGAATTGAGGGTCTAAGGAGGAGTGTAACTGTCCGAGTACAGTCTGAGGTGTAAAGAATTTTTGACCTAGGTGGTATAGGAAAAAATCACTCTATACGTTGTCAAATTTCGTGCTCAAAAACTAGCTATATGATGTTTCAACATAAATCGCTTTTGAACCTAGTCAAGGACTTATTCAAATGAATTGAGAGTCTAAGGAGGAGTGTCACTGTCCGAGTACAGTCTGAGGGGTAAAGAATTTTTGACCTAGGTGGTATACGAAAAAAGTACTCTATACGTTGTCAAATTTCGCGCTCAAAAACTAGCTATATGATGTTTCAACATAAATCGCTTTTGAACCTAGTCAAGGACTTATTCAAATGAATTGAGAGTCTAAGGAGGAGTGTCACTGTCCGAGTACAGTCTGAGGGGTAAAGAATTTTTTACCTAGGTGGTATACGAAAAAACTACTCTATACGTTGTCAAATTTCGCGCTCAAAAACAAGCTATATGGTGTTTCAACATAAATCGCTTTTGAACCTAGTCAAGGACTTATTCAAATGAATTGAGAGTCTAAGGAGGAGTGTCACTGTCCGAGTACAGTGTGAGGGGTAAAGAATTTTTGACCTAGGTGGTATACGAAAAAAGTACTCTATACGTTGTCAAATTTCGCTCTCAAAAACTAGCTATATGGTGTTTCAACATAAATCGCTTTTGAACCTAGTCAAGGACTTATTCAAATGAATTGAGGGTCTAAGGAGGAGTGTCACTGTCCGAGTACAGTCTGAGGTGTAAAGAATTTTTGACCTAGGTGGTATAGGAAAAAATCACTCTATACGTTGTCAAATTTCGCGCTCAAAAACTAGCTATATGATGTTTCAACATAAATCGCTTTTGAACCTAGTCAAGGACTTATTCAAATGAATTGAGAGTCTAAGGAGGAGTGTCACTGTCCGAGTACAGTCTGAGGGGTAAAGAATTTTTGACCTAGGTGGTATACGAAAAAAGTACTCTATACGTTGTCAAATTTCGCGCTCAAAAACTAGCTATATGATGTTTCAACATAAATCGCTTTTGAACCTAGTCAAGGACTTATTCAAATGAATTGAGAGTCTAAGGAGGAGTGTCACTGTCCGAGTACAGTCTGAGGGGTAAAGAATTTTTGACCTAGGTGGTATACGAAGAAAGTACTCTATACGTTGTCAAATTTCGCGCTCAAAAACTAGCTATATGGTGTTTCAACATAAATCGCTTTTGAACCTAGTCAAGGACTTATTCAAATGAATTGAGGGTCTAAGGAGGAGTGTCACTGTCCGAGTACAGTCTGAGGGGCAAAGAATTTCTGACCTAGGGTGTATACGAAAAAAGTACTCTATACATTGTCAAATTTCGCGCTCAAAAACTAGCTATATGGTGTTTCAACATAAATCGCTTTTGAACCTAGTCAAGGACTTATTCAAATGAATTGAGGGTCTAAGGAGGAGTGTCACTGTCAGAGTACAGTCTGAGGTGTAAAGAATTTTTGACCTAGGTGGTATAGGAAAAAAAGTACTCTATACGTTGTCAAATTTCGCGCTCAAAAACTAGCTATATGATGTTTCAACATAAATCGCTTTTGAACCTAGTCAAGGACTTATTCAAATGAATTGAGAGTCTAAGGAGGAGTGTCACTGTCCGAGTACAGTCTGAGGGGTAAAGAATTTTTGACCTAGGTGGTATACGAAAAAAGTACTCTATACGTTGTCAAATTTCGCGCTCAAAAACTAGCTATATGATATTTCAACATAAATCGCTTTTGAACCTAGTCAAGGACTTATTCAAATGAATTGAGAGTCTAAGGAGGAGTGTCACTGTCCGAGTACAGTCTGAGGGGTAAAGAATTTCTGACCTAGGGTGTATACGAAAAAAGTACTCTATACATTGTCAAATTTCGCGCTCAAAAACTAGCTATATGGTGTTTCAACATAAATCGCTTTTGAACCTAGTCAAGGACTTATTCAAATGAATTGAGGGTCTAAGGAGGAGTGTCACTGTCAGAGTACAGTCTGAGGTGTAAAGAATTTTTGACCTAGGTGGTATAGGAAAAAAAGTACTCTATACGTTGTCAAATTTCGCGCTCAAAAACTAGCTATATGATGTTTCAACATAAATCGCTTTTGAACCTAGTCAAGGACTTATTCAAATGAATTGAGAGTCTAAGGAGGAGTGTCACTGTCCGAGTACAGTCTGAGGGGTAAAGAATTTTTGACCTAGGTGGTATACGAAAAAAGTACTCTATACGTTGTCAAATTTCGCGCTCAAAAACTAGCTATATGATATTTCAACATAAATCGCTTTTGAACCTAGTCAAGGACTTATTCAAATGAATTGAGAGTCTAAGGAGGAGTGTCACTGTCCGAGTACAGTCTGAGGGGTAAAGAATTTCTGACCTAGGTGGTATACGAAAAAAGTACTCTATACGTTGTCAAATTTCGCGCTCAAAAACTAGCTATATGGTGTTTCAACATAAATCGCTTTTGAACCTAGTCAAGGACTTATTCAAATGAATTGAGGGTCTAAGGAGGAGTGTCACTGTCCGAGTACAGTCTGAGGTGTAAAGAATTTTTGACCTAGGTGGTATAGGAAAAAAGTACTCTATACGTTGTCAAATTTCGCGCTCAAAAACTAGCTATATGATGTTTCAACATAAATCGCTTTTGAACCTAGTCAAGGACTTATTCAAATGAATTGAGAGTCTAAGGAGGAGTGTCACTGTCCGAGTACAGTCTGAGGGGTAAAGACTTTTTGACCTAGGTGGTATACGAAAAAAGTACTCTATACGTTGTCAAATTTCGCGCTCAAAAACTAGCTATATGGTGTTTCAACATAAATCGCTTTTGAACCTAGTCAAGGACTTATTCAAATGAATTGAGGGTCTAAGGAGGAGTGTCACTGTCCGAGTACAGTCTGAGGGGCAAAGAATTTCTGACCTAGGTGGTATACGAAAAAAGTACTCTATACGTTGTCAAATTTCGCGCTCAAAAACTAGCTATATGGTGTTTCAACATAAATCGCTTTTGAACCTAGTCAAGGACTTATTCAAATGAATTGAGGGTCTAAGGAGGAGTGTCACTGTCCGAGTACAGTCTGAGGTGTAAAGAATTTTTGACCTAGGTGGTATAGGAAAAAATCACTCTATACGTTGTCAAATTTCGCGCTCAAAAACTAGCTATATGATGTTTCAACATAAATCGCTTTTGAACCTAGTCAAGGACTTATTCAAATGAATTGAGAGTCTAAGGAGGAGTGTCACTGTCCGAGTACAGTGTGAGGGGTAAAGAATTTTTGACCTAGGTGGTATACGAAAAGAGTACTCTATACGTTGTCAAATTTCGCGCTCAAAAACTAGCTATATGATGTTTCAACATAAATCGCTTTTGAGCCTAGTCAAGGACTTATTCAAATGAATTGAGAGTCTAAGGAGGAGTGTCACTGTCCGAGTACAGTCTGAGGGGTAAAGAATTTTTGACCTAGGTGGTATACGAAAAAAGTACTCTATACGTTGTCAAATTTCGCGCTCAAAAACTAGCTATATGGTTTTTCAACATAAATCGCTTTTGAACCTAGTCAAGGACTTATTCAAATGAATTGAGGGTCTAAAGAGGAGTGTCACTGTCCGAGTACAGTCTGAGGGGTAAAGAATTTCTGACCTAGGTGGTATACGAAAAAAGTACTCTATACGTTGTCAAATTTCGCGCTCAAAAACTAGCTATATGATGTTTCAACATAAATCGCTTTTGAACCTAGTCAAGGACTTATTCAAATGAATTGAGAGTCTAAGGAGGAGTGTCACTGTCCGAGTACAGTGTGAGGGGTAAAGAATTTTTGACCTAGGTGGTATACGAAAAAAGTACTCTATACGTTGTCAAATTTCGCGCTCAAAAACTAGCTATATGATGTTTCAACATAAATCGCTTTTGAACCTAGTCAAGGACTTATTCAAATGAATTGAGAGTCTAAGGAGGAGTGTCACTGTCCGAGTACAGTCTGAGGGGTAAAGAATTTTTGACCTAGGTGGTATACGAAAAAAGTACTCTATACGTTGTCAAATTTCGCGCTCAAAAACTAGCTATATGATGTTTCAACATAAATCGCTTTTGAACCTAGTCAAGGACTTATTCAAATGAATTGAGAGTATAAGGAGGAGTGTCACTGTCCGAGTACAGTCTGAGGGGTAAAGAATTTTTGACCTAGGTGGTATACGAAAAAAGTACTCTATACGTTGTCAAATTTCGCGCTCAAAAACTAGCTATATGATGTTTCAACATAAATCGCTTTTGAACCTAGTCAAGGACTTATTCAAATGAATTGAGAGTCTAAGGAGGAGTGTCACTGTCCGAGTACAGTCTGAGGGGTAAAGAATTTTTGACCTAGGTGGTATACGAAAAAAGTACTCTATACGTTGTCAAATTTCGCTCTCAAAAACTAGCTATATGGTGTTTCAACATAAATCGCTTTTGAACCTAGTCAAGGACTTATTCAAATCAATTGAGGGTCTAAGGAGGAGTGTCACTGTCCGAGTACAGTCTGAGGGGTAAAGAATTTTTGACCTAGGTGGTATACGAAAAAAGTACTCTATACGTTGTCAAATTTCGCGCTCAAAAACTAGCTATATGATGTTTCAACATAAATCGCTTTTGAACCTAGTCAAGGACTTATTCAAATGAATTGAGAGTCTAAGGAGGAGTGTCACTGTCCGAGTACAGTCTGAGGGATAAAGAATTTCTGACCTAGGTGGTATACGAAAAAAGTACTCTATACGTTGTCAAATTTCGCGCTCAAAAACAAGCTATATGGTGTTTCAACATAAATCGCTTTTGAACCTAGTCAAGGACTTATTCAAATGAATTGAGGGTCTAAGGAGGAGTGTCACTGTCCGAGTACAGTCTGAGGGGCAAAGATTTTTCGACCTTGGTGGTATACGAAAAAAGTACTCTATACGTTGTCAAATTTCGCGCTCAAAAACTAGCTATATGATGTTTCAACATAAATCGCTTTTGAACCTAGTCAAGGACTTATTCAAATGAATTGAGAGTCTAAGGAGGAGTGTCACTGTCCGAGTACAGTCTGAGGGGTAAAGAATTTTTGACCTAGGTGGTATACGAAAAAAGTACTCTATACGTTGTCAAATTTCGCGCTCAAAAACTAGCTATATGGTGTTTCAACATAAATCGCTTTTGAACCTAGTCAAGGACTTATTCAAATGAATTGAGGGTCTAAGGAGGAGTGTCACTGTCCGAGTTTAGTCTGAGGGGCAAAGAATTTCTGACCTAGGTGGTATACGAAAAAAGTACTCTATACGTTGTCAAATTTCGCGCTCAAAAACAAGCTATATGGTGTTTCAACATAAATCGCTTTTGAACCTAGTCAAGGACTTATTCAAATGAATTGAGGGTCTAAAGCGGAGTGTCACTGTCCGAGTACAGTCTGAGGGGTAAAGAATTTCTGACCTAGGTGGTATACGAAAAAAGTACTCTATACGTTGTCAAATTTCGCGCTCAAAAACTAGCTATATGATGTTTCAACATAAATCGCTTTTGAACCTAGTCAAGGACTTATTCAAATGAATTGAGAGTCTAAGGAGGAGTGTAACTGTCCGAGTACAGTCTGAGGGGTAAAGAATTTTTGACCTAGGTGGTATACGAAAAAAGTACTCTATACGTTGTCAAATTTCGCGCTCAAAAACAAGCTATATGGTGTTTCAACATAAATCGCTTTTGAACCTAGTCAAGGACTTATTCAAATGAATTGAGAGTCTAAGGAGGAGTGTCACTGTCCGAGTACAGTCTGAGGGGTAAAGAATTTTTGACCTAGGTGGTATACGAAAAAAGTACTCTATACGTTGTCAAATTTCGCGCTCAAAAACTAGCTATATGATGTTTCAACATAAATCGCTTTTGAACCTAGTCAAGGACTTATTCAAATGAATTGAGAGTCTAAGGAGGAGTGTCACTGTCCGAGTACAGTCTGAGGGGTAAAGAATTTTTGACGTAGGTGGTATACGAAAAAAGTACTCTATACGTTGTCAAATTTCGCTCTCAAAAACTAGCTATATGGTGTTTCAACATAAATCGCTTTTGAACCTAGTCAAGGACTTATTCAAATGAATTGAGGGTCTAAGGAGGAGTGTCACTGTCCGAGTACAGTCTGAGGGGTAAAGAATTTCTGACCTAGGTTGTATACGAAAAAAGTACTCTATACGTTGTCAAATTTCGCGCTCAAAAACAAGCTATATGGTGTTTCAACATAAATCGCTTTTGAACCTAGTCAAGGACTTATTCAAATGAATTGAGAGTCTAAGGAGGAGTGTCACTGTCCGAGTACAGTCTGAGGGGTAAAGAATTTTTGAACTAGGTGGTATACGAAAAAAGTACTCTACGTTGTCAAATTTCGCGCTCAAAAACTAGCTATATGATGTTTCAACATAAATCGCTTTTGAACCTAGTCAAGGACTTATTCAAATGAATTGAGAGTCTAAGGAGGAGTGTCACTGTCCGAGTACAGTCTGAGGGATAAAGAATTTCTGACCTAGGTGGTATACGAAAAAAGTACTCTATACGTTGTCAAATTTCGCGCTCAAAAAGAAGCTATATGGTGTTTCAACATAAATCGCTTTTGAACCTAGTCAAGGACTTATTCAAATGAATTGAGGGTCTAAGGAGGAGTGTCACTGTCCGAGTACAGTCTGAGGGGCAAAGAATTTTCGACCTTGGTGGTATACGAAAAAAGTACTCTATACGTTGTCAAATTTCGCGCTCAAAAACTAGCTATATGATGTTTCAACATAAATCGCTTTTGAACCTAGTCAAGGACTTATTCAAATGAATTGAGAGTCTAAGGAGGAGTGTCACTGTCCGAGTACAGTCTGAGGGGTAAAGAATTTTTGACCTAGGTGGTATACGAAAAAAGTACTCTATACGTTGTCAAATTTCGCGCTCAAAAACTAGCTATATGGTGTTTCAACATAAATCGCTTTTGAACCTAGTCAAGGACTTATTCAAATGAATTGAGGGTCTAAGGAGGAGTGTCACTGTCTGAGTACAGTCTGAGGGTCAAAGAATTTCTGACCTAGGTGGTATACGAAAAAAGTACTCTATACGTTGTCAAATTTCGCGCTCAAAAACAAGCTATATGGTGTTTCAACATAAATCGCTTTTGAACCTAGTCAAGGACTTATTCAAATGAATTGAGGGTCTAAAGAGGAGTGTCACTGTCCGAGTACAGTCTGAGGGGTAAAGAATTTCTGACCTAGGTGGTATACGAAAAAAGTACTCTATACGTTGTCAAATTTCGCGCTCAAAAACTAGCTATATGATGTTTCAACATAAATCGCTTTTGAACCTAGTCAAGGACTTATTCAAATGAATTGAGAGTCTAAGGAGGAGTGTAACTGTCCGAGTACAGTCTGAGGGGTAAAGAATTTTTGACCTAGGTGGTATACGAAAAAAGTACTCTATACGTTGTCAAATTTCGCGCTCAAAAACAAGCTATATGGTGTTTCAACATAAATCGCTTTTGAACCTAGTCAAGGACTTATTCAAATGAATTGAGAGTCTAAGGAGGAGTGTCACTATCCGAGTACAGTCTGAGGGGTAAATAATTTCTGATCTAGGTGGTATACGAAAAAAGTACTCTATACGTTGTCAAATTTCGCGCTCAAAAACAAGCTATATGGTGTTTCATAATAAATCGCTTTTGAACCTAGTCAAGGACTTATTCAAATGAATTGAGAGTCTAAGGAGGAGTGTCACTGTCCGAGTACAGTCTGAGGGGTAAAGAATTTTTGACCTAGATGGTATACGAAAAAAGTACTCTATACGTTGTCAAATTTCGCGCTCAAAAACTAGCTATATGATGTTTCAACATAAATCGCTTTTGAACCTAGTCAAGGACTTATTCAAATGAATTGAGAGTCTAAGGAGGAGTGTCACTGTCCGAGTACAGTCTGAGGGGTAAAGAATTTTTGACCTAGGTGGTATACGAAAAAAGTACTCTATACGTTGTCAAATTTCGCTCTCAAAAACTAGCTATATGGTGTTTCAACATAAATCGCTTTTGAACCTAGTCAAGGACTTATTCAAATGAATTGAGGGTCTAACGAGGAGTGTCAATGTCCGAGTACAGTCTGAGGGGTAAAGAATTTCTGACCTAGGTTGTATACGAAAAAAGTACTCTATACGTTGTCAAATTTCGCGCTCAAAAACAAGCTATATGGTGTTTCAACATAAATCGCTTTTGAACCTAGTCAAGGACTTATTCAAATGAATTGAGAGTCTAAGGAGGAGTGTCACTGTCCGAGTACAGTCTGAGGGGTAAAGAATTTTTGACCTAGGTGGTATACGAAAAAAGTACTCTATACGTTGTCAAATTTCGCGCTCAAAAACTAGCTATATGATGTTTCAACATAAATCGCTTTTGAACCTAGTCAAGGACTTATTCAAATGAATTGAGAGTCTAAGGAGGAGTGTCACTGTCCGAGTACAGTCTGAGGGGTAAAGAATTTTTGACCTAGGTGGTATACGAAAAAAGTACTCTATACGTTGTCAAATTTCGCGCTCAAAAACTAGCTGTATGGTGTTTCAACATAAATCGCTTTTGAACCTAGTCAAGGACTTATTCAAATGAATTGAGGGTCTAAGGAGGAGTGTCACTGTCCGAGTACAGTCTGAGGGGTAAAGAATTTTTGACCTAGGTGGTATACGAAAAAAGTACTCTATACGTTGTCAAATTTCGCGCTCAAAAACAAGCTATATGGTGTTTCAACATATATCGCTTTTGAACCTAGTCAAGGACTTATTCAAATGAATTGAGAGTCTAAGGAGGAGTGTCACTGTCCGAGTACAGTCTGAGGGGTAAAGAATTTTTGACCTAGGTGGTATACGAAAAAAGTACTCTATACGTTGTCAAATTTCGCGCTCAAAAACTAGCTATATGATGTTTCAACATAAATCGCTTTTGAACCTAGTCAAGGACTTATTCAAATGAATTGAGGGTCTAAGGAGGAGTGTCACTGTCCGAGTACAGTCTGAGGGGTAAAGAATTTTTGACCTAGGTGGTATACGAAAAAAGTACTCTATACGTTGTCAAATTTCGCGCTCAAAAACTAGCTATATGATGTTTCAACATAAATCGCTTTTGAACCTAGTCAAGGACTTATTCAAATGAATTGAGAGTCTAAGGAGGAGTGTCACTGTCCGAGTACAGTCTGAGGGGTAAAGATTTTTTGACCTAGGTGGTATACGAAAAAAGTACTCTATACGTTGTCAAATTTCGCGCTCAAAAACAAGCTATATGGTGTTTCAACATAAATCGCTTTTGAACCTAGTCAAGGACTTATTCAAATGAATTGAGAGTCTAAGGAGGAGTGTCACTGTCCGAGTACAGTCTGAGGGGTAAAGAATTTTTGACCTAGGTGGTATACGAAAAAAGTACTCTATACGTTGTCAAATTTCGCGCTCAAAAACTAGCTATATGATGTTTCAACATAAATCGCTTTTGAACCTAGTCAAGGACTTATTCAAATGAATTGAGAGTCTAAGGAGGAGTGTCACTGTCCGAGTACAGTCTGAGGGGTAAAGATTTTTTGACCTAGGTGGTATACGAAAAAAGTACTCTATACGTTGTCAAATTTCGCGCTCAAAAACAAGCTATATGGTGTTTCAACATAAATCGCTTTTGAACCTAGTCAAGGACTTATTCAAATGAATTGAGAGTCTAAGGAGGAGTGTCACTGTCCGAGTACAGTCTGAGGGGTAAAGAATTTTTGACCTAGGTGGTATACGAAAAAAGTACTCTATACGTTGTCAAATTTCGCGCTCAAAAACTAGCTATATGATGTTTCAACATAAATCGCTTTTGAACCTAGTCAAGGACTTATTCAAATGAATTGAGAGTCTAAGGAGGAGTGTCACTGTCCGAGTACAGTCTGAGGGGTAAAGAATTTTTGACCTAGGTGGTATACGAAAAAAGTACTCTATACGTTGTCAAATTTCGCTCTCAAAAACTAGCTATATGGTGTTTCAACATAAATCGCTTTTGAACCTAGTCAAGGACTTATTCAAATGAATTGAGGGTCTAAGGAGGAGTGTCACTGTCCGAGTACAGTCTGAGGGGTAAAGAATTTCTGACCTAGGTTGTATACGAAAAAAGTACTCTATACGTTGTCAAATTTCGCGCTCAAAAACAAGCTATATGGTGTTTCAACATAAATCGCTTTTGAACCTAGTCAAGGACTTATTCAAATGAATTGAGAGTCTAAGGAGGAGTGTCACTGTCCGAGTACAGTCTGAGGGGTAAAGAATTTTTGACCTAGGTGGTATACGAAAAAAGTACTCTATACGTTGTCAAATTTCGCGCTCAAAAACTAGCTATATGATGTTTCAACATAAATCGCTTTTGAACCTAGTCAAGGACTTATTCAAATGAATTGAGAGTCTAAGGAGGAGTGTCACTGTCCGAGTACAGTCCGAGGGGTAAAGAATTTTTGACCTAGGTGGTATACGAAAAAAGTACTCTATACGTTGTCAAATTTCGCGCTCAAAAACTAGCTATATGGTGTTTCAACATAAATCGCTTTTGAACCTAGTCAAGGACTTGTTCAAATGAATTGGGGTCGATGTAGGAGTGTAATAATCCTAGTAGGTTCTTACAGAGAGGTTATTTTTGATCTAGGTGTTCTACGAAAAAAGTACTCAATACGTCAAATTTCGGGCTCAAAAAATATGCTTGTGCAATTTAATGAAAAGTGACTTTCAATGTTGTGAAGGACTTGTTCAAATGAATTGAGGGTCCATCTAGGAGTGTCATAATCCTAGTAGGTTCTAACAGAGAGGTTATTTTTGATCTAGGTGTTCTACGAAAAAAGTACTCAATACGTTGTCAAATTTCGCGCTCAAAAATATGCTTGTGCAATTTCATGAAAAGTGACTTTCAATGTTGTGAAGGACTTGTTCAAATGAATTGAGGGTCCATGTAGGAGTGTCATAAACTTAGTAGGTTCTAACAGAGAGATAATTTTTGATCTAGGTGTTCTACGAAAAAAGTACTCAATACGTTGTCAAATTTCGGGCTCAAAAAATATGCTTGTGCAATTTCATGAAAAGTGACTTTCAATGTTGTGAAGGACTTGTTCAAATGAATTGAGGGTCCATGTAGGAGTGTCATAATCCTAGTAGGTTCTAACAGTGAGGTAATTTTTGATCTAGGTGGCCTACGAAAAAAGTACTCAATACGTTGTCAAATTTCGGGCTCAAAAAATATGCTTGTGCAATTTCATGAAAAGTGACTTTCAATGTTGTGAAGGACTTGTTCAAATGAATTGAGAGTCCATGTAGGAGTGTCATAATCCTAGTAGGTTCTAACAGTGAGGTAATTTTTGATCTAGGTGGCCTACGAAAAAAGTACTCAATACGTTGTCAAATTTCGGGCTCAAAAAATATGCTTGTGCAATTTCATGAAAAGTGACTTTCAATGTTGTGAAGGACTTGTTCAAATGAATTGAGGGTCCATGTAGGAGTGTCATAAACTTAGTAGGTTCTAACAGAGAGATAATTTTTGATCTAGGTGTTCTACGAAAAAAGTACTCAATACGTTGTCAAATTTCGGGCTCAAAAAATATGCTTGTGCAATTTCATGAAAAGTGACTTTCAATGTTGTGAAGGACTTGTTCAAATGAATTGAGGGTCCATGTAGGAGTGTCATAATCCTAGTAGGTTCTAACAGTGAGGTAATTTTTGATCTAGGTGGCCTACGAAAAAAGTACTCAATACGTTGTCAAATTTCGGGCTCAAAAAATATGCTTGTGCAATTTCATGAAAAGTGACTTTCAATGTTGTGAAGGACTTGTTCAAATGAATTGAGAGTCCATGTAGGAGTGTCATAATCCTAGTAGGTTCTAACAGTGAGGTAATTTTTGATCTAGGTGGCCTACGAAAAAAGTACTCAATACGTTGTCAAATTTCGGGCTCAAAAAATATGCTTGTGCAATTTCATGAAAAGTGACTTTCAATGTTGTGAAGGACTTGTTCAAATGAATTGAGGGTCCATGTAGGAGTGTCATAATCCTAGTAGGTTCTAACAGAGAGGTAATTTTTGATCTAGGTGTTCTACGAAAAAAGTACTCAATACGTTGTCAAATTTCGGGCTCAAAAAATATGCTTGTGCAATTTCATGAAAAGTGACTTTCAATGTTGTGAAGGACTTGTTCAAATGAATTGAGGGTCCATGTAGGAGTGTCATAATCCTAGTAGGTTCTAACAGAGAGATAATTTTTGATCTAGGTGTTCTACGAAAAAAAGTACTCAATACGTCAAATTTCGCGCTCAAAAATATGCTTGTGCAATTTCATGAAAAGTGACTTTCAATGTTGTGAAGGACTTGTTCAAATGAATTGAGGGTCCATGTAGGAGTGTCATAATCCTAGTAGGTTCTAACAGAGAGATAATTTTTGATCTAGGTGTTCTACGAAAAAAGTACTCAATACGTTGTCAAATTTCGGGCTCAAAAAATATGGTTGTCTAATTTCATGAAAAGTGACTTTCAATGTTGTGAAGGACTTGTTCAAATGAATTGAGGGTCCATGTAGGAGTGTCATAATCCTAGTAGGTTCTAACAGAGAGGTAATTTTTGATCTAGGTGGCCTGCGAAAAAAGTACTCAATACGTTGTCAAATTTCGGGCTCAAAAAATATGGTTGTCTAATTTCATGAAAAGTGACTTTCAATGTTGTGAAGGACTTGTTCAAATGAATTGAGGGTCCATGTAGGAGTGTCATAATCCTAGTAGGTTCTAACAGAGAGGTAATTTTTGATCTAGGTGGCCTACGAAAAAAGTACTCAATACGTTGTCAAAATTCGTGCTCAAAAAATATGCGTGTGCAATTTCATAATAAGTGCTTGTGCTCATTTGATTTGAATTAAGTCCCTGACTAAGCTGAAAAGCTGATTATGTTGAAACATGAGTTTTTTTCAGCGCAAAATTTGACAAAATTTAAAACCATTTGCTCAACTCATTTTTTGCTTAGGTTGCCATAATGCCAGTTCCAATTCGATCCTCACAACGTAACTTGGAGAAAACTGTACGTTCAAAAGATATTTCGTTGAACGATGTGCATTTCTTATTCTGTTTCGAGAGTGACAATTCTTATATGGTGTTCGAATCCAGCGAAAAGGCATGGCCCACTGGCTTTCTCAACTCTCAAAAAATAAGTCTTAGGCGCAAGGAGGTTGTTGATTTCCCAGGTATTGGCCGTGGGAAATTCCAGGCCTATGGATCATTAGACGAGATGTTGAGGCTGGGTCAGTATTTAACTACTGCCCCTGGAAACGTCGATGAACTGGACATCACTAATGTGATGAGCACTATAAAAGAGCAACATTTATCAGGGAGCCAAAACCGAAAAAGGCCAGCTCCTGACGAACAAGATTTTTCTGATGATTCAGAAGATGATGAATCAGATAACGCTTCGCCCGAAATCTCTGCGAAAGCTAAGGTTGCAAAGCCGCAAGGGAATGTAGAAGCAGTGATGGAAAAGGAAAAAGGGCAAAATGTTGCTGGGAGTAGTAAGGAGAGTGGCAAGTGCTCGTCTTGCGGTCACTTGAGTGGTGAAGATGAGGCTAGGAAGGATCTTGTCATTGAGAAGATTCTGCATGTTATTTCGCGCATCGAACAACGCCTAGTTAAATCTAATGAAGTTCAAAGAGATGTATTGATTCTTGCGAGAAAGTCGGCCAAAGAAATCGAAAGCATGAAAGATGCTTCTAACGAAAAAGAAAATGACTCCACTAGCGAACCGGTCACGCAAGTGTTCTATAAGGAGAAATGCTTAACAAATTTAGGAGGAGAAACTGCGGAAGAAAAAGGGAAAAGGATTGCTCGAGAACTTTGGAGCAAAGATGAGCTCGCAAAAATTGTTGTCGATCCTCGTAAGGAATTGAAATCAGAGTCAACTGGTCGAGTAAGGGCTGACGCTGAACGCGAAATTAAGTTTAAAGACTCCTTAAAAGCTGTACTAGGAGATCAATACTCAAAAAAAGTGTACCGCCGTGTTGTTCGCCTTGTAAACGTTATGGGCAACGGATACAAGAATAAAGGGTTCAAGGATGACGAGCAAGATTGATCAACGATAGCCTTGTATTAGATATTCTTGTGCTCTCAATTACATTGTTGGCAATTTCAGTTTGGATTTTCTTTTCGTTGATTCATCTGAAATGATGTCTTGTATCAATAAATCGTTGACTGTGCATTTTCCTCACGAGGGTTTTTATTTCTCTAAACTACTGTATGTTGCAAACGACCAACTTAGTATGAAGCTTTTTCTGGATTAGAAAACACGATTTGTTATTCGTTGGCTCGGATCATATAAGTTTTAAGCTTCCTCTGCCGTCGTGGAGGACTTCGAGATCAAAGTGATTAAATTAGAGAATTTTATCCAAGTTTCTTCCAAAGTGTTGGAGGATGTCTAGCAGAATAAACCATTGTGTATAGCTCTTGTCATTTTTGTTTCTTGAACACATAATACCCCCAAAACTTTTTTAAGATTGTAATGGACTCTGAATGCTTGGATGAGATCCAAAGTCTAAGACCGGGGTGTATCCTTTCTACTCGACACCTGGAGAAAATCCTTGAGACTTTGTTGAAGTTAGAAGAACGTCTGGAAGAAACCTGCGTAATAGAATTCGAGCTCTTTAACTTACTAGCTTCCTTGGCTATCGACCTGAAACATGAGGTAATTTTTTGAGGTTGAAGAGAATGGAAGGATAAAATTTTTGATTTTTTCTGTTTTGTTTTTTAGAACAGGAAGAAGTGTCACGCGTTGAAATCTTCAGGACGTAAACTTTATTTCTACAAAGGAATCAATCTGTTAGATTTCGATGGAGATTACGGCAAATATCGTGCGTTCGGAGCTTTTCTGGTGAAAAGAATTCTCCCCACAGAAGAGGAAAGAAACGAGTTTTGTTTTTCGCCTCGTAAGAAGCATAGAAGTGTAAGGAAACGTGCTCCAAGGGAGGCTGAAGTTGCTTTCAAAGGTTGATTTGCAAGCTTTTGTACTGCTGTTTTTTCTGGTGAATCATTTAGTGATTTTTTAGAAGCAGTACGAATTTTCTGCGGAGGGTCCTTGTACGCCTACAACAGAGCAAAGATAGGCGCCAATCAAGTCGGACTGAAGGAAAGATTTGCTCGTAATAACCCTAGTAAATAAACTCTAGGTTTCATTGTTGAAATGTTGTTTTCATACGTAAAACAAATTCATTACTTCCGTTTTTTGTAAATTGTCTGAAATTTCAGTGGAAATCACTTGTTAATGTTTGACCGTGACAATGCAGTCATTTTTTCCAGAGATGAATGTTAAACTAGAAACTCAAAAGTTGCCATGGAAAACGTTAGCAAGAATTGACAGCAGGTTGCTGGGGAAGTACGTGGACTCTGAGGGTGTTGAGGCGCACAAAATTCACTGTGATGATGAAAAAACTCAGTTGTGTAATGTAGCAAAGCTCGTGGAGAGTTTTCTGGACGATCAGTATCAGAAAAGTCTACGGATAGTATCGTATGATCTAGTAAACTACATCCCCTCTCAGGCTTTCTCCCAATTAGGGCTTTTTGCTAAGAAGGAAGTCAAACGTGGAAATCTTGTTGAAGGGATTTCAGGTTTTTTAAGTGAGCTACCAGACTCAGAGCACATTGCCGGGGTTAATGATTTCTCCTTGATAACTAGAAGTACGAATTTGAAGGCCACCTACCTGATGCTTGGGCCAATATCCTTCATAAATTCTTCCTGTAAACCGAACGCTAAGTATGATATAAGTGGCTCAGTAGCTCGGTGTTTGGCAGTTTGTGATATTAATGTAGGAGATGAAATAACTGTCAAGTATGATGTAAATTTTTTTGGCAGTTTCAACGAATTTTGTCTTTGTAAGCACCCTTCGAAACATGGTGACCCCCTAGTAGACAAATTACCTAAACGAAAAAGAGATCACCAAAAACAAAAAGGGTCGAGAAATAAGGAAAATAAAGATGTTCCTACTGTAAAAAAGAAAAAATTAAGCAAAAAAAGTGTTCAAGTTGATTTGAGACATCGCTTTAAAGGAAACGTCATCTTTGTAACAGAAATGGAATCTAGCTCTGAGAGTTCAGATGAGGAATTCAGGCAGGTTTCGTACCAGGAAATTTATGGTTCGCTTGATTGTAGACGCGATTCAAGATCTAGCCGCGATTTTTCAAATTCTCTTAATCTGAGTAGGGTAAGCTTCGAGTCACCTAGAAGTAACAACGATTCATTTGTTCCTTTAGCACCTCTAGCTCATGTTTGCTCAACGCCTTTGAGAGATGAGGAACAAATTGCACTCCAAAGCTTTGAACCGCAGGTTGATGATGATGAAATAAGCGATACTCCTGAAGATTATTTTGAAAACATCGAAGTTGAACTTTTTGATGGCTCTGATTTTTCAACAAATGATTTTTTTCGAGCTTTTGAGGTTGTAGCAAGGCAAAATAATTTTACAGGCGTTGCACGGAGACAAGTTTTAAAGCTGTTTTCTGGTTTCCTCCCCTCCCCAAATAACCTGTTTGAACCAGTTCAAAGAGAACTCTTACCGAGTACAACGACTTTCAAAGATGGTGAGTCCTCTTTCATAGCAATCCAACTGATTCCCCAACTTAAAAAAATTCTCAAAAACAACTGCTCGTTCATTAAAAAATCTTGGCTTAAAGAATGCAATTGGTCTTCTGGAAAAATTGATATTAAAACAAATGAAATCTATCTCAATATGAATATCGACGGTGTGGCACTTTTCAAGTCTAGAAATTTTTCTGTTTGGCCTGTATGGATTGAAGTTTTTAACCTACCTGAGAAAGTTCGAAGTAAATTTGAGAACCATGCTCTTTTAGGCATTTGGAAGGGCCATAGCAAACCAAATTGGTCATTTTTTCTTCAAAAAATTGCGATCGAAATGGAACTGTTTTTAAGTTCTACAGTGTTTGTTGAAGCCATCGGCTTGTGCGTTTTTAAGTTTCTGTTTTTAATCTGTGATATGCCAGCGACTGCAGCGGTTTGTTTGGTGCAGCAGTTTAATGGTTATTACGGATGCCCCTATTGTTATTCTCCTGGAATTTATCAGTCCAAGCGAATGATCTATCCGGTTCACGAAAAATTATCTGAGAGAAAAAATTGCGAATATTTAGAAAATGCTCGATTAAAACGCTTTGGTGTCAAAGGCATATCTCCGTTGAATAGGTTTTTCCCCATTCCCTGGTACGTTCCGGTTGATCCAATGCATCAGGTTTTCTTAGGTTCTGCAAAAATTCTTACGAGTGTCTTATTATCAAAGCTTAAAAATAAAAATCTTTTCGACCAGTCAATGTTAAAATGCTTAGTTCCTTACGATAGTCTTCATAAACCAAAAACAATATCAGATCTGAAGATGTGGAAAGCAGCCGATTTCAAGTTGTTTTTCTTCCACCTAGGGCCACTCTTACTATTTGAAAAATTTTGTTCAAATGAATCTTTAGTTGAAAGCTTTTTACGGTTATCAGTAGCAATTCGGTTGTTCAGTGAAAAAATACTGGAGGAAAAAATGATCAGCTATGCTGAAAATCAATTAAATATGTTTTTAAATCTTTTTATAAATGCTTTCTCTGCGGAATCGCAGTCCTTCAATTTCCATGCACTGCGTCATCTTCCCACTCAGGTAAAAGATTTTGGTCCCCTTTGGCTTTACTCTGCTTTTTCATATGAATCCGCTAATCATTTACTTATTCGAACGGTATCTGGATCTATCAAAACCCCCGAAAAAATTGTCGACAATTTTCTTGTTTCTCAATTCAATGAGACAAGTTCTCATTCTAAGAGTGGCATCAACGCTGACTTATACACTAAACTGAGCCAAGAAGCGCTCGAGTTCGCTCAGGTAAACAAACTTTCGAATTTTCAAAGTAGGTTTGACAATGGAACAATTTTTACGTCCGAGGCCTATACATATCACAAAAAAAATATTTCAAATAGTTTTGCGCAACTGTCTTCCCGAAAGTTTGTAAAAATAGAGTTTTTTGCAAAAACTGAATTATTAGGGCATGTTGCCGCAGTTCGTTTCCTTAGGAGTAAAAAGATGAAATCTGTACTAAATGACATCGACGATTGCCTTGTATATCACTATAGAATAGGCTTGCCTGGAGACCTAAAAATAATTGGAGTTGAGGAGTTAAAATGGAAATGCGTTCTATTTGAGTACAGCGAAGGCGTTTATCTAGCTAGTGTAATGCGGGAAGGTTTCGAACATAATTAGTTTTTGTTTATTTCTGCTTTTTACTAAGGTCTGATTTGGGTCTGGATCGATTTTGGTCTGGATTGATTTTGGTCTGGATTGATTTTTGTCTGGTTCGAAATTGGTCTTGGTCTTTATATAAGATTTAAAACAAGTGAGGTGGTTCAGTGGTGCCGCCATTTCCCAGGTCTTAGTTAAAGTGTTAAGTCGGCCTGTTAAGTTATATTTTTGTACTGCACATAATGTGTTTAGATGCAACAACAGAAGAACCCTGGAATATTAATTGTTGGTGACTCAAACTTGAAACATCTAAAGAGTTCCAATCACTACAAATGTTCAAATCTCTCGAAGCTTCCGGTGTTTCTGGACGGAGTAAGCGGAAGGAGGGCGGCAGATCTGACCCATGCTGACATTGGAAAGGCAAAAAAGTTTCGTTACGTGGTCATCATGGTAGGAAACAACGACTTAGGAGCTTTTAAAAATAGGCCAGCATCGCCCCCCATTGACGTCGCCTGCAAGTTAATTGCCGTGAAAGAAGTGTTGGCTGAAAGCGGAACCAGAGTACGTGTAGTCAAGATGCTGCCTCGTTTAGATGTGAGAGCAGAATTGATTGAAGAAACAAATGTCATTCTCAAAAGACACCTAGGACGCAACCTGTTCTCCGAGATGACCATTTACCAGAAAAAATTCCAAACCAGGGGTGGATACCATCCTGTTGAATCCGGGCAATTGGATTTGTTGAGGGGGTTTTACAAAGCCTGTAAAACTTTTGGGTTTTGAAATCGCCAAACTTAAAACTCACACGAGCTTGAAACTTGAAAAAACTTCATTTGAAAAGCTTTTCGTTTAAAGCAGCTTTGATGTTAATGTACTCTGCCACATAGTTGTTATTGTTAAGCTTTTACGTTGCACATATTGTAACTGAAACATTGAGTATTGCTTAAGCCCGATAGTGGCTTTTTTTATGGTTGCGAGTTTCGAGTTATGTAAGTGAAATATTGATTGTTTTGAGCCGACTTATGTTGCTTATTTAAATAGCTTGTCTTGATTGCAGCTTTTTCATTAAAAAATTAAGTTCTTGAGTGAGTTGTCTCAACAGTCGTTGAGATTCAAAGGCCTTAAGAATTTGCAGGTTGCTTTCAAATAAAGTTAAGATCAATTTTGCTCCTCGTTGTCGTTTTTCATGTTGTAGCCGCTGTGATGAAAAAAAAAACACTGATGAGTTTCTTAGTTGGCTATCCTTATTTAAAAAATAGAATTATAATAGCCTAATGTATATATAGCTATATAAATATATACTTATATATATATATATATATATATATTATATATATATTTATATAAATATATATAATATACTTATATATACATATATATATATATAATTTATATAGCTATATATACATTAGGCTATTATAATTCTATTTTTAAATAAGGATAGCCAGCTAAGAAAATCGTCAGTATATATATATATAATATATATATATATATATATATACTTGTATATATATATATATATATATATATATATATATATATATATAATATATATATGTATATATATATATATATATATATATATATTATATATATATTTATATAAATAAATATATAGCTGGATAAATATATGTATATATATATATATATATATATATATATATATATATTTATTCATTATACTATTATACTTCTATTTTAAAATAAGGATAGCGAACAAAGAAACTCGTCAGTGTATTTACTTCTATCTAAAAATATGTATATATATAATATATATATATATATATATATATATATATATATATATAATTATAAATATAAATATGTGTATAAATAAAAAAATAAATAAATATATATATATATATATATATATATATATATATATGCATATTTATTTGTATGTATAATTTTGTATAATGTATGTATATTTTTGTATATTTGTATATATTTCTATATATAATGTATATGTAGTATATATATATATGTATGTATACTATATATATAAAATTATATATATTTATATATATGTATATATATATATATATATATATATATATATATTTTCATTATACTAATATACTTCTTTTTTAAATAAGGATAGTGAACTAAGAAACTCGTCAGTGTATGTATTATGTATATATATATATAAATATATATATATATATATATATAATATACACATAAATAAATATGTCTCTATATATACATATATATATATATATATATATATATATATATATATACATATATATATATATATATTTACACACATATATATATATATATATATGTGTGTAAATATATATATATATATATATATATATATATATGTATATATATATATATCTATGTATATATATAGACATATTTATTTATGTGTATATTATATGTATATATATAAATATATATATATATATATATATATATATACATATATTACATAAACTGACGAGTTTCTTAGTTCACTAATCCTTATTTAAAAAAGAAGTATATTAGTATAATGAATATATATATATATATATATATATGTAATTTATATATATATATATATTATACATATATATATATATATATATATATATATATATATTTATATGTATATATATACATATTTATTTTAATATATATATATATATATATATAAAATATATATATATATATATATATATATTTTATATATATGTATACTTTCATATATTT
>NW_027452618.1:0-24084 GCF_964194025.1 Convolutriloba macropyga | reverse complement strand
CTGTTGCTGATATTGTATGTCACGCTTTAGTGGCTAACTAGAAAGATTATTAGTGTTAATAATGATGGTGGTAAGATGGCTGATATAATATCGTAGCTATAATTATAATCATGGCTAATTTTTTTTACTAATGCTCTAGTTATTGTTATGAATTATGCTCTAGTTAAAGATATGACCAAAGCTCTAGTTATTGTTAATATTATGACTAACATGAAATGTTTTTGATATGATTACTTTTATAGCCAATGCTATACTCATAGTTACAGTTATAGTCAACATTACAAAGAAAGTCAATGCTATCGTGATACGTAGTCGAAGACCCATCTGCGAATTGATTTCCCTGATAGTTTTGATTATATTATAGCTAAAACTATAATTATTGTCTTTTTTTTATTTATTATTAATTAATTTAACAAGTCCTGTAGCGTAAAAAACAACTATTTTCGTTTTATTTGCATCGGTGAAATCGTTTTGAGGATTAGACAGACCTTTACCTTCAACCCTAGACTTTGGCTAAGGTTTAGGTTTAGGTTTAGATTTAACAATAGAAGATTATATTTTACACTTTCCATTTTTTATATAAAGACATATGAGTTATTTCAAAATGTATAAAGCTAGTTCATTGTGTATCAGTGGTAGTCATTGTAAGGGCAATGTTATTATTTATAGTTCTATTTGAGCTCAAAGTAGAACGATGTTAAACGCTTCTTGTACTAAATTAAAAAAAATAAACCTGAGACACTATCTGAGGCAACAAAAAAAGTTGAATGATCAACAGAATTCATTAATAATGTAGGTGAAGCTACATTCAAATTTGAGAAAAAATATCTTCTTAATCCAGTCAGAGCTTTAGAAATATCAAGTAAAATAGGAACTGCTGCTGCAACTAAACACCTCAAAGCAGATTTAGCAGCTACACTTGATTTAATTAAATTTCTAACACTGGGGATCGTATATAGGTAATACAAAAAAGAAGAGGTTTATATTTTGGTACGAAGGAGAATTATTATTAGCTTAACTCTAACTATGGATCTCGGTCTATGTTTCAACCTTGCTTTAGCTACAATCTTAGCTTGAACTATGAAAATGACTATAGCTATAGTTTAAGCTTTAATTTAACTAAGATTATAATATTTACCTTTGAAAAATAAAACTAATATTATTAAATATTATTACTAAATCTATAATTAATACTAAAAACTACTAACTTTCGTTTGAAAAAAAATTTAACTTTGTATTCTTATTTTACTTATAATCTTCATACAATTTAACTAATTCTTTAGAATAAGGCAGAGCATTATATATAACTGTCAATGCAATTGATTTGGTTGTTGCTGTTGTTGCTATAACTGATAAAGCTATTCCAGTTTTTTCAGCTTTATATAAATTTTAAAATTTTTATATTTACTCTACTTTTTTATCAGTATTTAATTTCAGTTTCACAGTAATTCTCAAAATCCTTTATAAAAATAATAGCATTATTAAACTTTATTATTATTAGCTGGAATTTAATCATTTACACTTTGTTGATTGAGTTCTGACCACGCTATAGCAATAGTTTCAGTCCAAGCTTTAGCGTTTGGACAGAGTAAATGCGCACTGGTTTTATTTTTTCCCATTTTTATTAGCAAAAAACCCTTCAGTTTCGTTCGTATATCTTCATGTTTAGAGTCATAACGCAAGAGGTTCTGCTGGCTTTGTGTTTCTGTTAGTTTGCTTTCTCATACTTTTATTGTTATATATTCAACTATTGTCTGTCTAATCTGCGAAGCAGCTTGGTTCAGAGATTTAATTTCCGCTTTATATTTTTGTAGACCGTTAGTGAACACATATTCTAAGAGTATGTTTTCTTTAAACTTATTATTATTAAAATCTAGTTTTGATTGATTATATTCAGAGAAAGTGTCACTAGCAACTTGATTTCAAAAGTTAACTCTATTTGTAACGTCATTTGCTGATTTAATAATCTCATTATTTAGTTCATCATTAACTTGTGTTTCATTTAGTTGTAATAATTTTAGTTTGGATTTTATAAAACTCGCTTTTTCCTAATTCAGTTATGTTTTTACTTTAATTATCAGCTTTTTTATTGGCTGATCATAAGTTGCTGTCACGAAATTCTTTAATAACAACACCTTTTTCATCTGTTGGAGGGTGTTCATTCGTCATTTTATAGATATCTTTCACGTCAATGTTATCAGTTTCTTATAAGAACAATTTGTGAGCTCTACTGATCGAAAGACTATACGTTGTTTGCTTCATTTGGTTGGATCTGTTTGTTGTCATCTTTGTATTGTTTGCAGTAAGCAAGATTTTTAATGATTACCAGATTCAAAATCCTATTACCAGATTCAAAATCAAAATCAGATTTCAACATTTCCTGTTCGTAGTATTTACTTTTTATTATTTCACCATTGATTTGTTAAATTCTATTTGCTGGCGGTTGCGTTTTTAGTACTTGATTAACTTTAAATAGTTCTCTTTTCCAAATAGATGTAAATCTTTTGGAGATAAAATTACGTTTATCAGCATTTCTAACAAATCACCGACTTTTTTATGCGTGGCTTTGGTAGATGTAATGACAAGAGATTTACCCAAATACCGTCGCCATTTCTAATCATTGGTTTGTTAATTACATGTAATGATGTTCGAATAAATCTCTCTATAAGATCAGCTTTTAAATCACTATATAAAAAATAGAATGTTTTAACATAAAACTCAGTACCTCAATCAACGTTGTTTTTTTTCTGGTTTTCGATAGTCTGATAAGATTATTTCAAAACCATGAGTTGTAGATATACCAGATTTATTCATTAAAGGTATAAAGATATGAGTCCTTTCAAAAAGTACAAATTTATTTCATATGGTATAAGTGGTAGTCATTATAAGGGTACTTTTAGCATTTCTGGTTTCATTTCAGCTAAAGGTAGAACGATGTTAAAAGGATCTTGTACTAAATGTAAAAAAAAATCTATGAATCTATCTGAGGCAACCACACAAGATGAGGGATTAAGAGATTTCATTAAGAATGTAGGTGAAGCTACAATTAATTTTGAGAAAAAAGTTCCTAATAATCCAATCACAGCTTTAGAAATATCAAGTAAAATAGGAAAATAGGAAATTAGAGATATCAAGAGAAAAAAGATCCTAATAATCCAATCACAGCTATAGAAATATCAAGTAAAATAGGAACTGCAGCTGCAACTAAACAGCCTAAAACAGATAGCAGCTACACTTGATTTAGTTAAATTTGCAACACTTGGGAAGGTATAGAAATATTACAAAAAGGAAGAGGTTTATACGGAGAAGAATTTTTATTTACTAACCTCAAACTATGGGACTCGGTCTATGTTTCACCATTGTTTTAGCTACAATCTAAGTTTAAACTATGAATATGACTAGGTCTACGCTTTAAGCTTTAGTTTAACTAAGATAATAATTTTTACATTTGAGTAATAAAACTAATATTTTTATTACTAAATTTGTAATTAATACTAAATACTGCTAACTTTAATTTAAAAAACACATATAACTTTGTTTTCTTAATTTACTTATCATCTTCATATATTTTGAACTAATTCTTTATATTCATCATTATCTATCCCAATGTCTTTAAGTTACTGATAGTGAAGTTTATTAAAATTGTCGCTGAACTGTTTAGATAGACTAGAGCCTTGTGAATACTTGTGATTTTATTTCTCATTTTACTTTTATTTGTTTTCGATAATGAACCACAAAAGCTTCTGGTATAGAACAAGGCATACATATACCTGTCAAATCAATTGATGTTGTTGTTGCTGTTGTTGCGATAGATGATAATGCTATTCCAGTAACCTCAGCTATATATAATTTTTAACTTACTCAATTTTTAATCATTATTTAGTTTCAGTTCATACTATTTTTTAATATCTTTTTATAAAAAACAGTAATATTAATAATTTTATTATTAGCTGGGATTTAATCATTTACGTATTGTTGATTGAATTCTGACCACGCTTTAGCACTAGTCTCAGTCCAAGCTGTAGCGTTTGGAAAAAATAAGTGTGCAACCGTTTTATTTTTTTTTCCATTTTAGTTAGCAAAAAACCTTCAGTTTCTTCGTTATACCTTCATGATTAGAATCATAACGCATTTATAGTCTTGCTGGCTTTTGTTGTCTATTAATTCGCTTTCTAATATTTTTGTTGTTATATATTCAACTATTGTCTTTCTAATGTGCAAAGCAGCTTCGTTGAGAGATTGAAATTCCGCTTTAAATTTTTGTAGACCGTTAGTGAACACATCATCTAATTGTATGTTAGTAATGTTTTCATTAAATTTATTATTATCCAAAATCTAGTTTTGATAGATTATATTCAGAGATAGTGTCACTAGCAACTTTTTACAAAATTTAACTGTATTTTTAATGTCATTTGCTGATTCAAAAAGCTCATTAATTAGTTTATCATTAACTTGTGTTTTTTTAGTTGAAACATTTTTAGTTTTGATTCTATCAAACTCACCAATTTTAATTCAGTTATGTTTTTACTTTAAATATCAATCTTATGATTGGCTGAAAAAATTTGCTGTCACAAAACTGTTTAATAACAACATCTTTTTCATCTGTTGGAGGGTATTCATTCGTCATTTTATAAGTATTTTTCACGTCAATGTTATCATTATCTTCTAAGAAGAATTTGTTAGCTGTACTTGTTGAAAAACTATAGGTTGCCTGCTTCGTTTGGTTGAAATTGTTTGTCGTCATCTTTGTATTTGTTTACAGTAAGAAAGATTTTTAATGATTCTAAAATCCTACTATCAGATTTTACCTTCTTTTATTTCACCATTGTTATTTTGAATTCTATTTTCTGGCGGTTGCATTTTTGGTACTGGATAATCTTTAAACAATTCTTTTTTCCAAATAGATGTATATCTTTTGGAGATAAAATTAGGTTCATCAGCATTTCTAACATAATCACCGACTCTATGTTTAGGCGTGGCTTTTGTAGATGTAATGACATCAGAGAAGCTACTTCGCGGATAATTATCTCCTTCAGGATGATAATAAACATCAACGCGTGTCATTTTTTGTAGTACTATGGAGGTTATTTTTATATTTTAAAACAGCATCAGTTAAGAGATTTACCCAATTACCGTCATCATTTTTAAACATTGGTTTGTTAATTACATGTAATAATGTTCTATAAAATCTCTCTATGAAAACAGCTTTTAAATCACTTTATGAAAAGTATATTTCTATTACATATTCCTTAAGTAAAGATTCGAAAGTTTTAATATAAAACTTACTACCTCAATTAACGTATATTTTTTAGTTTTCGACGTGCTGATAAGATTATTTCAAAACCTTCACTGATAGACATACCAGATTTATTCATTAAAGATATAGCCCAAGTGTTTTTAGTAAATATATCTATGACAGTTAATATAAATTTATAATTAATATTATATTTACTTAAAGACAAACTATCAGTCAAAACAAATGACTAAGTTTCAAATTTACATATTGGAATCATTCCTTCGATCTTATATTTCGTTATTTGAGGAGTAAATACTTCATTATTTAACAATTATTGTTTTTGTTCTAATTTTGTCATAATAAATCAATGTAGCTGTAGCTGAGCCTTTTTACAAAAATTTAAAAAAAAACCTAGTTGCTCTCGACCCCTAAGATTCATAGATAATAGATGTTTAGATATATTTATCATTTCTTCATATAAACCATTATGTCTCTGATCTAAGATTTTCAACATTAGATTTTTATCACTATCTAAGCCTAATTTTGTTAATAGTACTAGTCTTTCTACTATGTTGTTATGGGCAGTTTTTAATAGTCCGTTGCCTTCAATTTTATCTTCTTCATTAGTATCGTAAAAAGTTTCTTCGCTTGCAGAACCTCTCTTTGGTGATACAATACTAAATGATAATCTTTTAAAAACTTTTGCTTTTTTACTTTTAGTCTCTCTGTGTTTTATTTGTAACCTACGTCTCTCTGAAATTGTTTTTTTTTGTTTTTATCACATTTATACCTATTTCAGTTACATCTTTACTAGTGACAAACATAGTGAACCCTTTTGAGAAACTATAAAAAATATCTCTTACTTTTATACTATTTTCCCTCACAGCTACATAATTACCATTTGTTCAAAGGTTGTTCGCATTTATATCAATGAGAATTAATTGTAATTGTTTAATTGTTTGATATTTCATGTCTGCTAGGATTTCAAACATATCGTTGCTTACAGTAAAAATTTTTCCTTTAGCGTTGACAAAGTCTTGAGTTCCTCCATCGACAAAGCCGCTTTGCGGATCTTTTAATGCATTTGGGAAAAGACTTTACGGAAATGATGAGGACTCGAAAGTTTTCAAAGTGGTGTTCAAATTGGTTTTGCCTTCTAATGTTTACAAGGTTTGGTTAGCTATGGATAAATTTTTTTCACTATTAGTATATATAGTATTAATTCTTTTTCAACGTAGTTTGTTCATTTCACCATAATAAAATTGTTTCCTTTAGTTTCTCTTCTAATCTGTTTCTTCTGTTCTTTCTAATCTTATTAGTTCTGTTAGTGTTTCTAGTTTACCCATTTTTATAATTATTAAAATTATGGTAAAAAAAGATTAATAACAGCAAGATTAGTTCGCGATCATCAATAACAGCTAAATTTTTTAATTCTCGATTACTAGATTCTTATCGTTACCAAATCTAATTTTGTGAATAGTTTTCTTGATGAAGAATTCATCCTTTTATTAAATTTGTTATAAATAAATATAAGTTTTTATCATAAGGATAGCTTTTAATTTTATATACATAATATCCTTTATCATCGAAAGTGTTTGAACTAGTCTTATTTGTTTGGGTTGTTGTCATATTGTCTCCTTATTTTTGTATTCTACGTTCCTCTACAGTTCTTACTTTTTTATGCAATAAGGCAATATATTATTCTTTATGTTTAGCGTTTTTGCTTTTCTTTCTTCCTTTTCTTTTCTGCATTGAAATGTTTGAAACTCTTTGTCTTAGGTGATAGAGTTATAAATTTTTTTATGATTTTGCTTCCAAATTCATTTTGGAAATTGCCTGGTACTTTATTAATAGTTTTGACAGATATATCTTCATAACTTAAGTCCATAAGTTCTTCTGAAAAATTATCCGTGATAAGACTTAGTACTAAAATATTAGTATCCATGGTCGTAAATCTTTAAGTGATGGTTGTAGG
This sequence comes from Convolutriloba macropyga, assembly GCF_964194025.1. Taxonomy (NCBI): domain Eukaryota; kingdom Metazoa; phylum Xenacoelomorpha; order Acoela; family Convolutidae; genus Convolutriloba; species Convolutriloba macropyga. The sequence goes on along the minus strand of NW_027452618.1, from coordinate 16,873 downwards.
AAACTATACAATACATCATACATATTTATATGTAATTTACTTAAATCTATTTTAGTGACACTTTCATATAGTGGTGAATCCTATTCTGTTTTCTCGTATATTCAAGTTGTGTATAGTAAGTATATCTAGTTGTATTCCTAAAATTGTGTCTAGGTAGACTTTTCATTATCTTTTCTTCATTATGTAAAAACGTAGTTTGATTGAGATGTAGTGGATTCATGCACATTTTTCCATATGAATTGTCAATTAATATTTGTAATTTATTATTCTCCACATATATGATATGGTTTAAATTTGATTACTCTATGTTTTTTAGTTACTTTTAGTCCCATCTTTACATGTCTTATTAATATGCTGTAATGAACCACATACAACCACTATTTGTTATTTTGGTCTAAAACTAGTTTCTCTGTTCTTGATCTACTTCTTTTCTTTCACCAGAGCCTTATTCATTTTTATTTATCTTTCTTTTAAGTGGCCTTAGTGCTAGTTGATCTGTTATGTCTTTACATATATCATTGCAATCAATATCACAAACTATATAAAAACCATAATCAGTAACACCATCAGCAATTAATATAACATCTAAAGATGTAGTAGTACTAAACTAAAAGTTTTTGAGAGGTAATTTTTGCATGAATGTGCAAACATATTGTTTATTTGCATCTATGTACAAGATATTTCTGTTATTGTTATTACTATTGTTATGGTTATTGTTATTTATTATTGTTATTACTGTTGCCGTTGCTTTTGATATTGCTTATGTTATTGATTGGGAGTGCGTCCATGTTTCAGCATTGTTATGCTACTACTAATGATTCTAATATATCTATCACCCATTATATCGCATATACCATCTTTTTTGGCTTCTATAAAATCGTCTAGCGTTTGTTTATCGTGCATTGTACCTAATGAGCCACTGCCTGTCTTTAATCAACAATCAGAACCGTAGCCAGGGACACTCACATAGTGTGAAAGATTGAGACCAAACTCTTTCTCACTTAGTTCAATATGTTCATTATTAAAATACTCTAATATATTTAAATAATTTTCGCATTACTCTATAGTCAAATATCTATCAGTTTTATGTGCAATTTCATTATTAATGTGGCTACTTCTTGCTGTGTGCGTTATTTAATAGGGAGAAGATATGAATCCTTCAAATTTTAGACTACCGATAACTTCACTGTAAGTATATAGACCAAAGTTTTCATATAGATTAAATGTTTTTCTGCATGCATCTGCGAAGCAGGTTCCCTGATATGTCCTTCTCGTTGGATCTAGAGACATAGCGGAGAAGTTATAACTGTCTAGGAAATTAAGACAGCCTATACTAAACATCTTAGACTACCCAGCAGTTAATGGTATGTTATCTACTTTTCTTTTATCATTATTCTGTTTAAAGACTTCACTATATAATAGATTGAATTCAGAGCCGCCACCATTGTGGAATATAAAGGGAATGATGAGGTTTTGTTGTTTATATCTTAGACTACATATATTACAAGCAGGTCCTCTGTTTTTGTCAGTTTCATGGCAGTGATCTCTTACTTTATTAACAAATCCTTTAATACATACTTGACAAGTGTTATTAGCTTAATAAAATAATTTATCTTCTTTGGTAAATATTATTTGTTTGTTGTTTTTAAAATTAAGTTCAGTTTCAATAGTTAGTAGATCAGTAGCAAATCTTTTCAGACAGTCTTGACCAAAATAGTATCTGAAAACACCGTTCAACTTGTAACCCACACATATTGGTATGTGTCTTGCTATTACGTACTTATTAATTTGTGTTGCAAAATCAACAACCCAATATTATATGTCGGTAGTTATAATATTTTTTCATTTCCTGTCCTCTATGTTCATTTATAAAAGTATTTTTCTTCTTCTTAGGGCAAACATTCTTTGTCTTAAATGAGTGACTACAATCATGGTTGTCATATTTAGCTAATGAGATAATCCAAGTTGTACATCTTTTACAAAAATAATATTTAAATGACTCTTATTTGGATTTTCTATCAACACTTCTATATTTTCTAATTAGAGCACAATGCTGAGCCCAGAGTAATGTTCTGACGTCACTTTTATCTTTATCACAATCAATTGCTGGTCTAAGTAGTTCTCTTTCACAGTTACCACAAGGGGTGTTTAGCCATATATTAATACAATATAAATTCTACATTACTATTATAAAAGCACGATCACCTTCATATTTTTGTCGTGGTACAAATAGGTTTTTTGCATCTTTTTTGTCACGTGTTGCATGGTATTTAGCCGGATGTAAACATGCGGTAATAATTAGTTGTAAACATACTATGTTGGTACTTACTCATGTTTGTAATTACGTATAATTAATATTGAGCTAGATTTTTTATATCTGGTGGTAATTTATATTAACTTGATAAACCTAATTATGTACGTAATTACGTATATTTAATATTGATCTAGAATTTTTAGATCTGCTGGTAAGTTTAACAAATAGATAATAAGATATAAACCAATAACCTAGCAACAAATTATATAGTTAATAGTTTATATTAATATTTTAATTATTAGAGAATAGAATCATATAAGTTTACAAGAATCTTATTTAGACATAGAGTTCAAAGATGCCGATCATGCCAGTGGGCTTATAGCTAGTGATGCCGATGTTAGATTAGTAAACTATGGAGTTTTAGCATTATTTAGTTCTAATAGATGGTAGAGAAAATATTAGTGGTAAGACAATTGATTAAATATTTATATATATATATATATATATATATATATATATATATATATACAAATATATACATACATATATATATATATATAATTATATATATATATATATATATATATATATATATATATATATGTATATATATATATATATCATTGACATCCCAATCTATTAATGTATAAACTACTAACTAGTACTGGCAATGAATATGAAAGTGGGTTTTTTAGATCTCAAACAGAAAAAGATAGCCAGTTAAAATGTGATCATGAATCTTCAAAAAGAGGCCACATGTAAATGATGTTTAAAATGGAAGATCTATTTGAAATTATAAAGGATTAAGAAAAGATTATATATATGGTATAGACTTTAGTAAATAACAATAAGAAATAACAATACCAGAGCTTTGTTTGGAGCTAATGCTAATCCTGCTCCAATAGCTAATAATACTAATATAGAAATTATAGTTATAATTTGATACGTACATTTGATTGATCCCAAAAATGAACATAGAACAATTGTACAGAAAGTTTTAAGAAAAAAGAATAATATCAACTTCAGTTTTTAAAAAAGAAAGAGTTTTTTTATAAGGATGTACTTGATGGCACTAATTTCTTGTTTGATATAGGCGTAGAGAGTGGCTTTGAATTATTTCAAAATATTGTTGCTACTTTTGAGAAAACTAATGTTAACGACCAAACTAGTAATAGTAGTGTATTCGAATTTATGAGTGTTAGTAAACGTTTTTGTAAAACTGAAAGTGTATCCTATCCTGAAGAAAGCTGAATAAAAGTTTCGGTACTATCAATTATAATGCAGCATACAAAGAGATAAACTTTAATAGACTTTATATTGTGTTACTAAATAATATTAAAGCATATATAAAGTATATAAAAATAAAATATAGAATATATCTTTCTTCATTATAATATATATATATATATATATATATATATATATATATATATATATTCATTTGGTACTAGATATCAATGAGATCATATAAGAGTGCAAGCAAAACAGCTTAGTTTTAATTTTACGCGTGCTGTTGCTTATATTGTATATCATGCATTAGTGCTAACTGGAAAAATTTTTAGTGCTAACAGTGATGGTAGTAAGATGATTGATATAGTATCGTAGGTATAATTGTAGTTTAGCTCGGAGTTATAGTTAAAAAGTTATCATAAAAAGACTTCCACTCAACCAAGGGAAATATTTTTTCTCGAAATACACTAGAAAACTAAACCTTGGGTATGAAGTTTAACTCGACAACGAACCACGAAAACTTACCGACGACACAATCTCTTGTGTTTGATTCATTTCAAGATATAGAACTTTGAATCGAGCAACATTCATTAGGCTCTCACATCTTTTTTTCTGGATTCTGAGCCCGATGGGCTCTGATTCCTAACTTTTAACATTCAAATCGGCTTGGGTATTTTAACTTATATCTTTATCTTTTACGCGAGTCCTGTCTTTCTTCGTTCTCCGACCAAAAATTCTTATGTATGAAACAAAACAAATTTCAAATAATGCCATGAAAGCCGATTAATATTTCTGAGATAGAAACTGGTTTGAAAGTAACAGTCGGCAAAAATAGACTAGCAAAACGTGCATTATTTCGGAAAGAACTGGTCTGAATTTCTTTTTAAATTGGGGCGAAGAAAAGGTTCGAATTTTTAGCCAATACATTCGACTGCATCTCCATGACATAGTGTTGCTAAGACTGGAGAGCGACAATCACAATGGTGTAGTGCTTCCCTTGAGAAGCTCATCAGAGCTTCGAAGAATTGAGGCTGGCGAAATTGGGAGCGATACACCTCTAGTAATCATAGGCAGAGGAGTTCTGACAAGAGATTTAAAAGCTGTACTCTTTTCATTTACATAAAATATATGTTTCTTAAAAAGGTAAGTGTATTTAGTGTATAACATAGCTTTTTTTTAAAATTTTTTTACCGTTCTTTGAAAGCTGCTTTCATAGCTCTGCAAAAACTATAAAAATTATTTGGAAGAGAAACGTTTAAACTTGGGAAAAAAATTCTGCTAGCTTTATATCTTTCCCTCGGAGTCTCTGTTACTATCTATTTTTCTCTCTTCATTCTCGCTCTCTCCCACAGTTGATTTCGAATAGTTAACTGTCAAGATAGTCATTAGTCTTACCAGAATTTTGCGGTATTACAATTCATCTTGCAATTATGCCAAAATCAGTATCCAAAATAGTAGCCAAAATAGTATCAACATGAGACGAGTACAATATTTCTCAAAATATTTCTTTCTTTATTCCAATACTTCAATTCAATCCATTGACAAATTCTGTATTTTTTTCTCACAAGTAGGAAAGAATGTGTTAAAAATTTCAATTGTCAAAATAAATGAAAAAATGTGTGAGCAAAAGATAGCGAAAAATAATTTAAAGAATATAGCGTTTTCAAAAAAAAACTTAACAAAGGTTATTATTAAAGTTTTGACTGAAAATCGAATTATGTTCATCGCATAAAGAACTGTTTTTGCTTGGCCAGCTATACTTCAGTTGCTAAGTTAGGAAACTCATTTACCAAAAAAATTCTTTCAAATTATCTCTTGAAACACTTCCAATTAAGTCGTGGACAATTTCTATGCGGAATGAATTACAATATGCCGGTAAAAACTAATGAGAGCAGAACCTGACCCAAACTAACAGCTAGAATTTTTCAAGATAATCATTCATCCCGCAAGATCATGCCCAATAAACATCTGGTCTCTCTCTCTCTCTCTCTCTCTCTCTCTCTCTCTCTCGCTCTGTCTTTGTTTCCTCAAACAAACAATCACGCACACACACCACATGCACACACACACACACACACACACACACACACACGCACACACACACACAGAGAGAGAGAGAGAGAGAGAAAGAGAGAGAGAGAGATAGATAGAGAGAGAGAGAGAGAGAGAGAGAGGTAGAGAGAGAGAAAAAAAGAAAGAGAGAAAGAGAGAAAGAGAGAGAGAGAGAGAGAGATTGAGAGAGATTGAGAGACAGAGAGAGAGAGAGAGAGAGAGAGAGAGAGAGAGTTTGAGAGAGAGAAGTGTAGTTTTTCGTATATTGTATAATCGCAAAAGTTTGGGGGCGAAGGGTTGCCCTATACATGACCACTCAGATTGTAATCATTGGGTGATTGTGTCAAAGACACGTTTTCTTATCGCAAGTGTAGCTGAAACGTTATTGATTAAGGACCGTTTTTTATTGACTGAGAAAGAGGCTTCATATTCTCATTAGATTGAAATTCCTTTCGTCCGCATAAGCTCTCTCCAGAAAAAGATTTTCAGGAAGAGATTTATTCTTTTTTCAAAATTAGAAATGCTCGGTTCTCAACTGTGTAAATGGAACCTTAAGTAAAACCTCTCTGTGGAACTATTCCTTTGCGTGAGACATGTATATATTACAATCTTTTTACTTTTTTAACACATTCTTTAAATGAATTCAACAATTAAAAATTTCAGCACATTTCTTATTTAAATTCTGAACTTCAGAAAGAAATTATGGATTTTCAAAGCTTTCACTTCGTTCCTTACATATATTCCACACATTTCCAGAGAAAATTCAGATTAATCTATATATAAATTCAAAACCTCAAAATTCAGCTTATTCGCGCTCTTCTTACATAATTTTTGTTTGCTTTTCGAAAAAGTCTGATATTTCAGCATATATCTTACATAATTTCAACAGCCCGGGTCGAGGTTTTGTCAAAAAATAATGTAAGATTAGCGGTGAATAGCGGTGAAAAATAACTTTTTTCACCGCAAAACGCCCCCATCTTTTAGCGTTGAATGCGCTGAAAGCGGTGAATTTTTGTAAGATTTGCGGTTTTTAGCGGTGAAAAATTTTTTTTTCACCGGATTCACCGGATTTCTTACAAAAAAGAAACGTCCGTATAGGGGTTCGAACCACTTACCTCCTGCGTGTCACCAACTTCTTATTCCACTCCGCCATCTGTCAGATTCTTAATTCATAATTCTTGTGATTTTAAGATAAGCGTTTGAAATTAGCGGTGAATATTTGTAAGGTTTGCAATTTTAGCGGTGAAAAATTTTTTTCACCGCATTCTGCTGGTAGCGGTGAAAAATTATTTTTCACCACATTCGGCTGATAGCGGTGAAAAATTTTTTTCACCGCATTCTGCTGGTAGCGGTGAAAAATTTTCTTTCACCGCTTAAATATTTTTTGTCACCGCATTCATCGCATTAAGCGCAAATCTTACATTTTTACTCAAATTCATCGCAAATCTTACATCTCTTAGCGATTTTTAGCGGTGACACCTCGACCCGGGAGTTCGAAAAATGGTAGATTTCAAACACCTTCATTGCATTTTTATTCTTTGCTAAAGTTGAGGAAGGAAAGTGTTGAGAATATGAAATATAGATTGAAGAGATAAGATAAATCGCAAGAGATAAATTATCGAAATACATTGGTCACTAAAAGATAACTGCGACTACTTTTGATTTGCAAATAGTATAACAATGCAGAATTTCGCTTATTGATGGTCAATTAAAGTAGTGTCACGCTAGAAAAAAAACGAAAAAATGAAAAGATTTTAAATAATAGACAAAAGTATCCGACACACTACAAGAAGCTGTTGTGTGCATAAGCGAAGAAGAGTTGATACGCCGACATGGACTGGTAGACGAGTGGAGAAAAGAGAAGAATAGGCCGGCCATTTCCAGTGATCATTTCATCATCGTTTCTAGATGCCCGGAGAGCCAGGTTGAAGTGCACGTGACGGGGGGAGATAGCGGGGGCCCTCTCTTACATTTCGACAATATAACAAGAGGATTTGTTCAAATCGGTGTCATATCAAATTAGTGAGTATTTTATAAAATTTCATGATACTCAAGTATTTGCACGAGACTATTTTTGGACCTACTAAGCAACAAGCTATCAAGCGATTAACATAAATCGTTATATTGTTATATCTCTCTAACAAAAAAAGACATACAATTTTGCATGCATATCTGGCCTAAGTGGTCAACAAAGACAATCGATGTTGTCAACAATTAGAGAATCTGATGAGATTCAGATGCACAATTTATTATTTATTTGACCCTTACTCTGATTCAAGAAGTCACATTATAAGGCACATCTTTGAGGCCATTCAGTTCAGACCTGATAACTAATTCAATTTTTCCAGATCACACATTTCGTCAATTTTAAAAGCCAATGGTGATGGATTAAACAAAAAACTTGTTTCATCAGAATGGTGAAAAACTTACCATTGCTAAGATTCTAGTAAGATCTCGGACTTGAGCTTCAGAGCAATTAAGCGCTGAACCAGTATTTTTCAATACCCTAGTGATGAGCGGATTCAAATCTTGCAAGAATCTTGCAAGATGATTCAAAACTTGCAAGATTCTTGCAAGAATCTTGCAAGATATCAATCAAGGCCAAAAAATAAATCTGGGTACAAGTGTTTTAGGAAACATCTTTGAACCAAGTTTTTGTTTACTGAACAAGTTACGAAGCCTAATTCAATGAAAAAAAATTAGCCAGGATTCAAAATCTTGCAAGAATCTTGCAAGAATCTTGCAAGATTTTGAATTCCGTAAAAAATATTTATGTGTTTTTGGTACCTAAAACTAAATGAAAACCAAATATCATGACTGCTATCAGAATTCTTGATCAGCAAAACTGAAAATGAATGACTTTTTTCGTCAACGCCTTTTGAATATGAAATCTTGCAAGAATCTTGCAAGATTCTTGCAAGATTTTGAATTCAAATACAACTTTCCGACAAACAATTAGAAATAACTCGAGGCAATCAAATCTGTCTTTTTAAAGTTCAATTTACCTAATAAAAACGAAAAATATTTCAATCTTTTTCTCATCTTTCATTAAAACAAAATTTTTTTAGAGAAACAAACAGTTGGGACTTTTTGTTACTGATCCTGTCCGTAATTTAGCATGTTTTTGTTGTCTTTTTCATTGGGTCAAGGAGTTGTCCAAATCAAACCAAACTCGGTATGGAATGTCCACTGTGTAGGTAGAGTGTAGGACGACATGAATTTTCGCTATAGGTTACCTAGGAAAAAAAGTTAGTATTTCATACGGAAATTTGCGATTAATTCTTATATTTTAATGTTAAAATGTATATTTGATTGGGTGCTTTATTTTGTTTAATTTTGTTTTATTTTGGAGAAAGCTTTTTGAGCCAGGTAATTTTACCTGGTGTTATGCTCAGTTCTCCTATAATTGTTTTATGTAACTCCGCCACTGCCGGTCCCAAGCCCGGAATGAAAAAGGAGGAGGGTGAGAAAAAAATCATACTGGAAAAAAATCAAAGTCGGTTTTTTTAAATTGACTTGAGATTGTTTTCCGACATATAATTGCTTTCTTGTTCTTAGCATTCATTTTCAGCTCCAGCAGTCGCCCCCAGCAGCCAAGTAATAAAAAAAATATGGATTCAAATTCTTGCAAGAATCTTGCAAGCAGGATTCAAAAACTTGCAAGAATCTTGCAAGTCGGATTCAAAATCTTGCAAGATTCTTGCAAGTTGGATTCAAAACTTGCAAGAATCTTGCAAGAATCTTGCAAGAAGTATGTATTCTCTTGCAAGATAGCTTGCAAGATTCTTGCAAGTTTTTAAATTTTTTAATCACTAGGGTAGAAAAAAAGGAATGCAGCTCTGAAACATTGCATAATAAGAGTATTTTAAATTTTTATATGAGCAGTTTACTTCATTATGATACTATTGAGGTCATTGAGTTCGCCCAGGCTGAATTCATCCTGCAAAGTCCCAAAAACTTCAAGCGCTTTATTAAAGACTGAGCAGCATAATTTCAGACTTTTGTTGCCTATAACTGGTATTTACTGGTTCGTAATATACAAGCCATTTATTAAGATAGCTTGTAGGCAATTGTGGTGAAACCCTTTTAGCTCAGTTAGCTCTTTTAGCTAGTTAAGACATGCTACGCAAATTGATAGCCAAGTGGAAGTTCGAATCTCAAAAATCAAATCTATAAATCTCAAATTCGAATCTATAAATCAAATACTGTAGGTGGGAGTTAAAAATGAAGACTAGCTGGTGAAAATTGTGACAAGAACAGAGTACTGGGCATCCAGTCATAACAGAATGTCCTTAGACTGATTCAGTGCAAGTTTGCTCTAACCTTCGGGACAAATGAAAATTGACCAATTGTTTATTAAATGACCTTTACAATTTTGTTGAACACATGCAACACGCAGTAAATGAACGGACAAACACAAAATCCTGCAACAAATTTTCTCGAAAAATTTTTGGCTGCAAAAAATTTGTCCCCTTAACGCAAAATAGACGATTTAACAAAATCGAGCTCAGTGAGAAACTTTCAATTGAAACTGGAAGAAGAAATTGCGGAGTCAAGTTTTTGCAAAAATTAAGGGCTCTGAAGGTTCGAATGCCAGATGCTGATGCAGATATCCAAAAAAATTTTAACCAACGCACAATTTCATTTATTTTCAGTAATTGATTCGCTCATCAGCTATGTCAGACAGTTTTGGCCAAAATTTTGTAGCTAGCAATAGGTATGAACTTTCTATCTGGTTTAAATGAATGATTTCAATCAAAACAAATCTTTCCCATCAGTTTTCGATTGAAATAACTCACACTGATTTTCTTTAATAACTCATTGACAGTAGAACTTATTGCCCAAATTTGGTGAACATACTTTTTGCAATAATTTTGAACTCATCGTCATTAAATATGAATAAAGCAAAACGGAGAGGCGTCATATCAATAGGTCTTCTAAAAAAATTCGGACATCGACTTGTTTTTGTTTTATTCACTAAGGCCGCCTTTATATGTTTTTGAGTACCTAGATGCATGATTTTGTGTCTTTGATTGAAAAAGCGTGTGTTTGTTTTAGTGCTTTTATTTGCGCTCATTCTTGTTTGTGTGTAGGTCTTTTTGTGTATGTGTTTTTTGTCGTGCGTGTTTGTGTTTGATTGTGGCTGCACCTGTTGATGTGTGCTACAGTGTGTTGTGTTTCTGATTCGTTTTGTGCCCTTTTGAGTGATTGTCAGTGTGTTTGGTTTTGTGTGTATGTCTGTGTTTGTTTTTGTTTTTTTGTGTGTTAACATGCGTACTGTTTTCTTCGCTCTTGCTTGCGTGTTTTTGTGTGTCCTACAACCCCACGAAACCACTCTTACACAAGTGCAGTCCTTGAAAAACACAAACAAGCATAAACAAACAAACGCGGACACACACAGGGTGTGTGTGTCCGCGTTTGTTTGTTTATGCTTGTTTGTGTTTTTTAAGGACTGCACTTGTGTAAGAGTGCTTTCGTGTGATTGTAGAACTAAGCATGTGTATTTTTTGTGTCTATGTTTGCAAGCTTGACCGTGTGTATGTCTGTTCATGTGTTTTTTTGTTTTTGTATCTGCGTGCGTGTCTATACAGAAGTTTGTGTGTTGATTCGAACTCTTTAGTGCCAGTGTGTCTCTGTGCGTTAATGCTTCTCGCGTTTAAGTGCGTATATGCGCACAAATTTATGGGTGAAAAATTGTGGTTCTGACTTTTTATGTTTGTATTTAAGTGTTTTGTGAGCGGACATAAGTGTAAGGGTGGGAGTGAGTTCCAATGTGCTTGTGTCTATTATGAATCTCTTTTATAACTTGCGTGTTTTTGTGTGTGCATATGGATTTTTGTGAGACGGGGTCTGTTCTGTTTGCGTGGGTGGTAGTTGTTTTCTGGTTGAATTTGTGGATGTGGCTAGAGGTGTTTGATTGTGTGCTTGGGTGTTTGTACGTGGTTATGTGTTTGTGTGTGCTGACCTGTTTTCCTGGAGTGGTTACTTTTGTAGGTGTGTGCGTCTTTGAGATCCTATGTATCCGTTTGTCTGTGTGTTTTTGTTGGAATTGTGTCTCTGCTTGATTTTGTTTTTTTTTGTTTTCATATGTGCTTTTTTGGGTGTGTTCATACCTCATCTCTGTCAGTGGGTTGGTATGTATGCAATTGTGTGTGGGTGTTTGCATGCAATTTGTTGTGTATATTTGTTGATGTACATGTCTGTATGAGTGCATGTATGTTTGTTTGAGTAAGTGTGCTTGCCTGTGAGTGCGTATCTTTGAGTACGTACGCGCGAGCATCTGGGCAATTTTTTGTAATCAATTTCGTTTTTGTGTTTGTGCGTGTTCGCATTTTTCGTGGTTGCGTGTTCGTGTACTTATCTGATTAGGTTTTTGTTAGTATACTAGCATCGTAAAGTGTTTTTGTTCGTAAATGTGTATTTGGATGTGCTTTCGAGTGTCTGTTTGTACATGCGTGTGAAGGCGGGCCTTTGATTACACATGTAAGTCTTTGTGTGTTTTTTATATATGTGTATGCTGGCTTTTGGTTTTCTTGTGCGTCTGCATGGGGCTTGATTTTTCAAATGAATTGGTGCTATTGTGTGTCTTCGTAGTGTCTATGTTTTAGTGTGTGCGTGTTTCCTTGAGTGCGTGCGTTTTTGTTTTTTTGCGTTTGAATGGGTGTTTGGGTTTATATGAATCGGACTTTTACCGTGTTTGCGAGTAGAATTGTGTGTCTGTGGTCTGTGTGTTTGTGTTGCCTGACTGTGAGTATGCGTGCGTGATTGTTTGTTGCTTTGTGTCTTGTGCAAATGCGAGTGTTCTTGTCTGAGTATCTTTGTGGCTGCGCATGTGTTCATATGTGCGTATGTGTTTGCATTTGTTTTGATGTGCTTTTGCATTATTGTGTGTTTGGTCTGGTGTGCTTGCGTGATAGCAGGCATGCTATGTTAGTTTGTGTGCGTTTCTCCTTCCGAATGTATGTTACTGTGTGTTTTTTGTATGCCGATTTTCTTCTTTATGTTTATGCATTCTTTTTTGTTTGTGTGTATGTTTGCATCTTTGTGAGCTCATGTGTGGTTTTGTCTTGCTTTTGTTAGTTTATATCGGTGTCAGTTTTTTTATTAGTGTTGTTTATATGTGTAAGTGTTTGTTTGTGGGCTTGCGTTTTTGGGCTTTGCGAGTATGCATTGGTGTTTGTAATTATTTGTATTTATTTGTTTCGTTCTTTGCTAAAAATGGTGTGGGTGTCTGTGCGTTGTGGATTTCTGATACTGCATGTGCAGGCATGATTGTTTTTGTCTGTACATTCGCGGGTTAGTTTATGTGTACTTGGTTGTGGCTACGCCAGTGCGCATTTGACTGTTTCTATTTGTTTGCGTGCCTGTGTGTCTGTTTTTGTTTGTGTGTGCTTGTTTACGTTTGTGTATGTTTGCATTTGTGTTTATTTGCGTTTAAAATAATGTGCGTTTGCGCTCCCTATTTTGTGAACGTTTTTGAATGCGTGCTCAAATAAGTGAATGCTTACTTGTGTTTGTGTGTTTGTGCTTGTTCGTATGAGTCTCTGCTTGTGTGTCAAATTGCATATTCGTTGTGCGTGTTCGCAATTTTGTGTGAACGTTGCAAATTTGAATGTTTATATATTTGTTTTTCTTTTCTCGATTGTCTGTTGATTTTTATGTCCTTATGTTTTCAGTTGTTTTTTTATGTTTGATTGTGTTTATTTATGTGTCTTTGTAGTGTGTTCGTGTATTTTAGGTTTGCATATATATATATATATATATATATATATATATATATATATATATATAATTATAAATATATATATATATACATATATATATATATATATTTTACAGCAGTAATTGTAACTGTGTGGTTTTGTGTGATCGAGAATTACCTTTGTTTATTTCGAATATACTTGTGTGCATTCGATTTTGTGTTTGTTGCAGTTCATCTGCTTGTGTTTGTGTTTCTGTGTGCGTGCCATTACATTTGTTTTTTTGTGTGTTTGTAGGTGCGTGAACGCTGTTTGGTGTTTTGATGCGGTTGAGTCCATGTATGTTTGTGAATGCAAGTGTATGTTTTTATGAGTGGTTGTATGTTTTTCTGGAAGCTGTTTTCTATATGTGTCTGAGATTTTTTTTTGTATGTTCATGGTTGTACTTTTTTGTTTGCGCCTTCTTGTTTGTTTGTGAGGTTCTATGTGTTTGTGTGTGTTCGTTTATGAGTTTGTTTTCGGTGTTTGCATTCGGGTTGTTGTCATTATTCTGGTTGGGAAAAAGTTTCTTTGTGTATGTTTTTGGGTGTGCATGCTCGATTGTTTATATCTTTCCATTTATCTGTGTAACTTTGCTCTTGTGTGCGTGTTTGAATATGTGTGTGTTTGGCTTTGTGTTGTCTATTTTTGTAAGTATGTGTTTGTTTGTTGTCTGATTTTAGCTATGTATGTGTGCAAGCGTGGGTGTTTGTTTTTTTATGGATGATAATATAAATATGCGTGTGTGCATGTTCTGTGTCGGTTTTGCGGGTTTTCTCGTTAATGTCTGCGTCTTTATTTGTGTTTTTGTCATTTTGCGTGAAGCAGCTTTTGCGTGTTGGTGGTCGTTTGTGTGCGCGTGAATTTGGTTGTCTTTTTTTGTGACTATGAGTGAGTTCGTGTGTTGTCTGTTTGTTTGAGTACAAGTGAATATGTTTGCTTAATTTTGTGTGTGAATGCGGTCCCACGTGAGTGTTTTTGTGTTTATGAAAACTTGGTTGCATAATTTCAGGCATGCATACAATTTTTATGATGCGTGCATGTTTTTACGTGTTTGTGCGTGCAAACGAACCTTTATGTGTGTTTTTGAGTCTTTGTCCGTTCGAGTGTTCTTTGAGTTTTTCTTGTTTTTTTTTCTGCGTGTGTTTTTCTTGTGAGCATGTGTTTGCTACTTTTTGTATCTGCCATTTGCGTTCGGTAGTGTGATTTTATTTGCCTCTGTGTGCGTGATTGTTTCAGCAACTGTGTGTGGGTTTGTTTTCGGCTTTTTGTGCCTGCATGCGTTTGTGAGTTTGTTTTAGTTTTATGTCTGAGAGGGCTTTTGTTTTTGTAACTGTTTTTGTGCGTCATTTTAAGTGTGTGAAAATTTGTTGATGTATGCATTCGTTTTAGTATTTTTTGTGCTTGCGCACAAACGTTGGTGTCTTTTTGTTGTGTTTTTTTTGTTTGATTGTGCAGTCCTTTGTGTATTTGAGTGAGTTTTGTGTAAGTGTGTGTACTTTTAATCATGTGTCTGTGTGTTTAATTTTGTGTGTATGTTTGTCTGCTTGCGAGAGTGTTTGAGTGCGTGCTTCTTATTGTAAGTGAGTGCTTCTGTGTAAATGTGTGTGAAGGCTCGAGTATGTGATTGTTTTTGTGTGTCTGAGTACGTTTTCAATTGAATATTTGTGAGCGTGTTTGTGTGTGTCTATGCCTTACCGTTTTGCTTATGCGTTTGTTTAGCAAAGTGTGTTTGTATGCATCTGCATTTTTTGTATGTGTGTCTGTGGATAATTGTCTGTCTGAGTATTTGTGTTTGATTTTTTTTTTGTCTGTGTTTGTTTTGTGAGTGCTTGTTTACGTGTGCTTTCCTGTTTTTCTGTGCTCTCTTTGGTGTGTTCTTGCTTGTCTGTTTATATATGTTTGACTGCATGTATTGGTGTCCGCATTAAATCAACCGACCGTATTTCTATTTGGGATTGTATTATATTACCTTTTTGTTCATGTAAGTCTTCTGTTTGTGCTCCTAATTTTGTGTGTTTTCGTGTCTTTGCTTGTTATTGCGTAAGTGTGGATGCTTGTTTGTGTGTGTATGCGTAATCTTGTGTGTGTTTGGTAGCCCGGATTTGCATGTTTGTTTTTAATTTTTTGTACCTGTGCGCGTAATTGTGTCTATACAGGTTTCTGAGTTTGTTTATTTGAGTTTAAATATGTGTTTTGTTGTGTGATTGTGAGTGTACTTATATGGATGGTGCCTGTAAGTGCTTGTTGTTGTGTTTGTGTGGTACTTTATGTGTATGTGGGTCTTTTTGTGTGTGTTGGTCTATTTATTTTCGAATGTGTATAATTGTTTTTGTGTGTGCACCTGTGGCGTTTCATGTATCTTTTTTGTTTATCCGCGAGAGCGTGCGTCCTGAATTGATTGGTGATGCCATTTTGTGTGCGGCATTGTGTGCGTTTCAGTGCGGGGGAGTTTGGGTGCATTGGCGATCTTTTGCGTGGGTTCGTTTCATTTGTGCGTGTGAACACGCATTTTTTCGTATTTGTTTGTGTGTGTGTGAGTGTGTTTCTGTTTGCCTAATATTGTTAATGTGTGAAACTTTGTTTTCATGTATTATTTCAGCTGTTAAAATATATGTCTATGCTCACGCTTGAATATAGGTGGCTGTTTTTATGTGAGTGCGCGTGTGTGTATGTGTGTGTGTGTTTGTGTGTGTGTGTGCGAGCGCACAAGCGTTTTTTGTGTGCATTTTTTGTTAGTATTAATTTCTATGAGTGTGTTTAAGTGTTTGTCTGTTTTTTGTGAGTGCATCAGTCGGATTTATTTTGTGCTAATTTGTGTATGTGTGTGCTTGTTTTTGTTTAAAAGAGTTTTTGTGTTAGTATTTGCGTATATGTGTGCATGCAATTTTGTGCACGTTTGCCTCAGTTGTTCGTGTGTTTGCGTGCTTGTGTGCGTGTTTGCGCGTGCATGTTCGTTTGTTTTTAGGCGTCTGTTTGTGTATTTCAATTTCTGTGTTTTGAGTGTGTGAGCGGAATTTTGCGTTGTGAGTGTGCCTGTTTCTGTGGGTGCGAAAAGTTCTGTGTGAGTTTGTTGTGTTTGTTATGTTTTTGTATGGTCTGTGTTTTCTGTATTTGTGGGTCCATACGTAGGTGTCTTGTTGATGTGAACGCATCTTTTTGTCAGCGTATTTCTTACTGTTGGGGTGTACGAATGTATGCATGCGTTTTTTTTGTGTGCTTGTTTTGTATCTTTGTTTTTCAGCGCAAAATTCTCTGTCTATTTGTTTTTGCGTGTGTGCGTGCGTCCTTGTTTGTGTATGTATATGTGTGCACGTGTGCCTGTTTTTTTTGCGAAACGTGTGTGTGCATATATGTGTTTTTGTTTGTGTTTGCGTGTGTGAGTGTGTATGCTTGTGTATTTGTGCTTTTTTGTGTTTGCTTTTTTGCTTCGTCTTTTTTTGCGTGGGAGCTTGTCTGTGTCAATATTCAAGTTTCTGTGTGTGTTTTAACCTGTTTGACTATGGGTTTGATTGTATGTTTTTAGATTGTGTGCTTATTTGTTTGTTCTTGTCTCTGGAAGTTTTTGCTTGTTTTTGTTTCTGTCCGTGTTTTTGTT
>NW_027452617.1:0-17498 GCF_964194025.1 Convolutriloba macropyga | reverse complement strand
CAAGCTAGCTAGCTAGCTCAAGCTCAAGCTAGCTAGCTCAAGCTCAAGCTAGCTAGCTCAAGCTCAAGCTAGCTAGCTAGCTCAAGCTCAAGCTCAAGCTAGCTAGCTCAAGCTCAAGCTCAAGCTAGCTAGCTAGCTCAAGCTCAAGCTAGCTAGCTAGCTCAAGCTCAAGCTAGCTAGCTAGCTCAAGTTCAAGCTAGCTAGCTAGCTCAAGCTCAAGCTCAGCTAGCTCAAGCTCAAGCTAGCTAGCTCAAACTCAAGCTAGCTAGCTAGCTCAAGTTCAAGCTAGCTAGCTAGCTCAAGCTCAAGCTAGCTAGCTAGCTCAAGCTCAAGCTAGCTAGCTCAAGCTCAAGCTAGCTAGCTCAAGCTCAAGCTAGCTAGCTAGCTCAAGCTCAAGCTCAAGCTAGCTAGCTCAAGCTCAAGCTCAAGCTAGCTAGCTAGCTCAAGCTCAAGCTAGCTAGCTAGCTCAAGCTCAAGCTAGCTAGCTAGCTCAAGTTCAAGCTAGCTAGCTAGCTCAAGCTCAAGCTAGCTAGCTCAAGCTCAAGCTAGCTAGCTCAAGCTCAAGCCAGCTAGCTCAAGCTCAAGCTCAAGCTAGCTAGCTAGCTCAAGCACAAGCTTGCTAGCTAGCTCAAGCTCAAGCTAGCTAGCTCAAGCTCAAGCTAGCTAGCTCAAGCTCAAGCTAGCTAGCTCAAGCTCAAGCTCAAGCTAGCTAGCTAGCTCAAGCACAAGCTTGCTAGCTAGCTCAAGCTCAAGCTAGCTAGCTCAAGCTCAAGCTAGCTAGCTCAAGCTCAAGCTAGCTAGCTAGCTCAAGCTCAAGCTCAAGCTAGCTAGCTCAAGCTCAAGCTCAAGCTAGCTAGCTAGCTCAAGCTCAAGCTAGCTAGCTAGCTCAAGCTCAAGCTAGCTAGCTAGCTCAAGCTCAAGCTAGCTAGCTCAAGCTCAAGCTCAAGCTAGCTAGCTAGCTCAAGCTAGCTAGCTAGCTCAAGCTCAAGCTAGCTAGCTAGCTCAAGCTCAAGCTAGCTAGCTCAAGCTCAAGCTAGCTAGCTCAAGCTCAAGCTAGCTAGCTAGCTCAAGCTCAAGCTCAAGCTAGCTAGCTCAAGCTCAAGCTCAAGCTAGCTAGCTAGCTCAAGCTCAAGCTAGCTAGCTAGCTCAAGCTCAAGCTAGCTAGCTAGCTCAAGTTCAAGCTAGCTAGCTAGCTCAAGCTCAAGGCTAGCTAGCTCAAGCTCAAGCTAGCTAGCTCAAGCTCAAGCCAGCTAGCTCAAGCTCAAGCTCAAGCTAGCTAGCTAGCTCAAGCTCAAGCTCAAGCTCAAGCTAGCTAGCTAGCTCAAGTTCAAGCTAGCTAGCTAGCTCAAGCTCAAGCTAGCTAGCTCAAGCTCAAGCTAGCTAGCTCAAGCTCAAGCTAGCTAGCTCAAGCTCAAGCTCAAGCTAGCTAGCTAGCTCAAGCTCAAGCTAGCTAGCTCAAGCTCAAGCTAGCTAGCTAGCTAGCTCAAGCTCAAGCTCAAGCTAGCTAGCTCAAGCTCAAGCTCAAGCTAGCTAGCTCAAGCTCAAGCTCAAGCTAGCTAGCTCAAGCTCAAGCTCAAGCTAGCTAGCTCAAGCCCAAGCTCAAGCTAGCTAGCTAGCTCAAGCTCAAGCTAGCTAGCTCAAGCTCAAGCTCAAGCTCAAGCTAGCTAGCTAGCTAGCTCAAGCTCAAGCTCAAGCTAGCTAGCTAGCTCAAGCTCAAGCTAGCTAGCTCAAGCTCAAGCTAGCTAGCTAGCTCAAGTTCAAGCTAGCTAGCTAGCTCAAGCTCAAGCTAGCTAGCTAGCTCAAGCTCAAGCTAGCTAGCTCAAGCTCAAGCTAGCTAGCTCAAGCTCAAGCTAGCTAGCTAGCTCAAGCTCAAGCTCAAGCTAGCTAGCTCAAGCTCAAGCTCAAGCTAGCTAGCTAGCTCAAGCTCAAGCTAGCTAGCTAGCTCAAGCTCAAGCTAGCTAGCTAGCTCAAGTTCAAGCTAGCTAGCTAGCTCAAGCTCAAGCTAGCTAGCTCAAGCTCAAGCTAGCTAGCTCAAACTCAAGCTAGCTAGCTAGCTCAAGTTCAAGCTAGCTAGCTAGCTCAAGCTCAAGCTAGCTAGCTAGCTCAAGCTCAAGCTAGCTAGCTCAAGCTCAAGCTAGCTAGCTCAAGCTCAAGCTAGCTAGCTAGCTCAAGCTCAAGCTCAAGCTAGCTAGCTCAAGCTCAAGCTCAAGCTAGCTAGCTAGCTCAAGCTCAAGCTAGCTAGCTAGCTCAAGCTCAAGCTAGCTAGCTAGCTCAAGTTCAAGCTAGCTAGCTAGGTCAAGCTCAAGCTAGCTAGCTCAAGCTCAAGCTAGCTAGCTCAAGCTCAAGCCAGCTAGCTCAAGCTCAAGCTCAAGCTAGCTAGCTAGCTCAAGCACAAGCACAAGCTCAAGCTAGCTAGCTCAAGCTCAAGCTCAAGCTAGCTAGCTAGCTCAAGCACAAGCTTGCTAGCTAGCTCAAGCTCAAGCTAGCTAGCTCAAGCTCAAGCTAGCTAGCTCAAGCTCAAGCTAGCTAGCTAGCTCAAGCTCAAGCTCAAGCTAGCTAGCTCAAGCTCAAGCTCAAGCTAGCTAGCTAGCTCAAGCTCAAGCTAGCTAGCTAGCTCAAGCTCAAGCTAGCTAGCTAGCTCAAGCTCAAGCTAGCTAGCTCAAGCTCAAGCTCAAGCTAGCTAGCTAGCTCAAGCTAGCTAGCTAGCTCAAGCTCAAGCTAGCTAGCTAGCTCAAGTTCAAGCTAGCTAGCTAGCTCAAGCTCAAGCTAGCTAGCTAGCTCAAGCTCAAGCTAGCTAGCTCAAGCTCAAGCTAGCTAGCTCAAGCTCAAGCTAGCTAGCTAGCTCAAGCTCAAGCTCAAGCTAGCTAGCTCAAGCTCAAGCTCAAGCTAGCTAGCTAGCTCAAGCTCAAGCTAGCTAGCTAGCTCAAGCTCAAGCTAGCTAGCTAGCTCAAGTTCAAGCTAGCTAGCTAGCTCAAGCTCAAGCTAGCTAGCTCAAGCTCAAGCTAGCTAGCTCAAGCTCAAGCCAGCTAGCTCAAGCTCAAGCTCAAGCTAGCTAGCTAGCTCAAGCTCAAGCTCAAGCTAGCTAGCTAGCTCAAGTTCAAGCTAGCTAGCTAGCTCAAGCTCAAGCTAGCTAGCTCAAGCTCAAGCTAGCTAGCTCAAGCTCAAGCCAGCTAGCTCAAGCTCAATCTCAAGCTAGCTAGCTAGCTCAAGCTCAAGCTAGCTAGCTCAAGCTCAAGCTAGCTAGCTAGCTAGCTCAAGCTCAAGCTCAAGCTAGCTAGCTCAAGCTCAAGCTCAAGCTAGCTAGCTCAAGCTCAAGCTCAAGCTAGCTAGCTCAAGCTCAAGCTCAAGCTAGCTAGCTCAAGCTCAAGCTCAAGCTAGCTAGCTAGCTCAAGCTCAAGCTAGCTAGCTCAAGCTCAAGCTCAAGCTCAAGCTAGCTAGCTAGCTAGCTCAAGCTCAAGCTCAAGCTAGCTAGCTAGCTCAAGCTCAAGCTAGCTAGCTCAAGCTCAAGCCAGCTAGCTCAAGCTCAAGCTCAAGCTAGCTAGCTAGCTCAAGCTCAAGCTAGCTAGCTCAAGCTCAAGCCAGCTAGCTCAAGCTCAAGCTCAAGCTCAAGCTAGCTAGCTAGCTCAAGCTCAAGCTAGATAGCTAGCTCAAGCTAGCTAGCTAGCTCAAGCTCAAGCTCAAGCTAGCTAGCTAGCTAGCTCAAGCTCAAGCTAGCTAGCTCAAGCTCAAGCCAGCTAGCTCAAGCTCAAGCTCAAGCTAGCTAGCTAGCTCAAGCTCAAGCTAGCTAGCTCAAGCTCAAGCTCAAGCGAGCTAGCTAGCTCAAGCTCAAGCTAGCTAGCTAGCTCAAGCTCAAGCTAGCTAACTCAAGCTAACTCAGCTAGCTCAAGCTAACTCAAGCTAGCTAAAGCTAACTCAAGCTAACTCAAGCTAACTCAAGCTAACTCAAGCTAGCTAAAGCTAACTCAAGCTAACTCAAGCTAACCCGAGCTAACTCAAGCTAGCTCAAGCTAACCCAAGCTAGCTAAAGCTAACTCAAGCTAACTCAAGCTAATTCAAGCTAACTCAAGCTAACTCAAGCTAACTCAAGCTAACTCAAGCTAGCTAAAGCTAACTCAAGCTAACTCAAGCTAACTCAAGCTAACCCGAGCTAACTCAAGCTAACTGAAGGTAGCTAAAGCTAGTTCAAGCTAACTCAAGCTAGCTAAAGCTAAGACAAGCTAACTCAAGCTAACTCAAGCTAACTCAAGCTAACTCAAGCTAACTCAAGCTAGTTCAAGCTAACTCAAGCTAACTCAAGCTAACTCAAGCTAGCTAAAGCTAACTCAAGCTAACTCAAGCTAACTCAAGCTAACCCGAGCTAACTCAAGCTAACTCAAGGTAGCTAAAGCTAGTTCAAGCTAACTCAAGCTAGCTAAAGCTAAGACAAGCTAACTCAAGCTAACTCAAGCTAACTCAAGCTAACTCAAGCTAACTCAAGCTAGTTCAAGCTAACTCAAGCTAGCTAAAGCTAACTCAAGCTAACTCAAGCTAACTCAAGCTAGCTCAAGCTAACTCAAGCTAGTTCAAGCTAACTCAAGCTAGCTAAAGCTAACTCAAGCTAACTCAAGCTAACTCAAGCTAACTCAAGCTAGCTAAAGCTAACTCAAGCTAACTCAAGCTAACCCGAGCTAACTCAAGCTAGCTCAAGCTAACCCAAGCTAGCTAAAGCTAACTCAAGCTAACTCAAGCTAATTCAAGCTAACTCAAGCTAACTCAAGCTAACTCAAGCTAACTCAAGCTAGCTAAAGCTAACTCAAGCTAACTCAAGCTAACTCAAGCTAACCCGAGCTAACTCAAGCTAACTCAAGGTAGCTAAAGCTAGTTCAAGCTAACTCAAGCTAGCTAAAGCTAAGACAAGCTAACTCAAGCTAACTCAAGCTAACTCAAGCTAACTCAAGCTAACTCAAGCTAACTCAAGCTAGCTAAAGCTAACTCAAGCTAACTCAAGCTAACTCAAGCTAACCCGAGCTAACTCAAGCTAACTCAAGGTAGCTAAAGCTAGTTCAAGCTAACTCAAGCTAGCTAAAGCTAAGACAAGCTAACTCAAGCTAACTCAAGCTAACTCAAGCTAACTCAAGCTAACTAAAGCTAGTTCAAGCTAACTCAAGCTAGCTAAAGCTAACTCAAGCTAACTCAAGCTAACTCAAGCTAGCTCAAGCTAACTCAAGCTAGTTCAAGCTAACTCAAGCTAGCTAAAGCTAACTCAAGCTAACTCAAGCTAACTCAAGCTAACTCAAGCTAGCTAAAGCTAACTCAAGCTAACTCAAGCTAACCCGAGCTAACTCAAGCTAGCTCAAGCTAACCCAAGCTAGCTAAAGCTAACTCAAGCTAACTCAAGCTAATTCAAGCTAACTCAAGCTAACTCAAGCTAACTCAAGCTAACTCAAGCTAGCTAAAGCTAACTCAAGCTAACTCAAGCTAACTCAAGCTAACCCGAGCTAACTCAAGCTAACTCAAGGTAGCTAAAGCTAGTTCAAGCTAACTCAAGCTAGCTAAAGCTAAGACAAGCTAACTCAAGCTAACTCAAGCTAACTCAAGCTAACTCAAGCTAACTCAAGCTAACTCAAGCTAGTTCAAGCTAACTCAAGCTAACTCAAGCTAACTCAAGCTAGCTAAAGCTAACTCAAGCTAACTCAAGCTAACTCAAGCTAACCCGAGCTAACTCAAGCTAACTCAAGGTAGCTAAAGCTAGTTCAAGCTAGCTCAAGCTAGCTAAAGCTAAGACAAGCTAACTCAAGCTAACTCAAGCTAACTCAAGCTAACTCAAGCTAGTTCAAGCTAACTCAAGCTAGCTAAAGCTAACTCAAGCTAACTCAAGCTAACTCAAGCTAGCTCAAGCTAACTCAAGCTAGTTCAAGCTAACTCAAGCTAGCTAAAGCTAACTCAAGCTAACTCAAGCTAACTCAAGCTAGCTCAAGCTAACTCAAGCTAACTCAAGCTAACTCAAGCTAACCCGAGCTAACTCAAGCTAACTCAAGGTAGCTAAAGCTAGTTCAAGCTAGCTCAAGCTAGCTAAAGCTAAGACAAGCTAACTCAAGCTAACTCAAGCTAACTCAAGCTAACTCAAGCTAGTTCAAGCTAACTCAAGCTAGCTAAAGCTAACTCAAGCTAACTCAAGCTAACTCAAGCTAGCTCAAGCTAACTCAAGCTAGTTCAAGCTAACTCAAGCTAGCTAAAGCTAACTCAAGCTAACTCAAGCTAACTCAAGCTAGCTCAAGCTAACTCAAGCTAGTTCAAGCTAACTCAAGCTAGCTAAAGCTAACTCAAGCTAACTCAAGCTAACTCAAGCTAACTCAAGCTAGCTAAAGCTAACTCAAGCTAACTCAAGCTAACCCGAGCTAACTCAAGCTAGCTCAAGCTAACCCAAGCTAGCTAAAGCTAACTCAAGCTAACTCAAGCTAATTCAAGCTAACTCAAGCTAACTCAAGCTAACTCAAGCTAACTCAAGCTAGCTAAAGCTAACTCAAGCTAACTCAAGCTAACTCAAGCTAACCCGAGCTAACTCAAGCTAACTCAAGGTAGCTAAAGCTAGTTCAAGCTAACTCAAGCTAGCTAAAGCTAAGACAAGCTAACTCAAGCTAACTCAAGCTAACTCAAGCTAACTCAAGCTAACTCAAGCTAGTTCAAGCTAACTCAAGCTAACTCAAGCTAACTCAAGCTAGCTAAAGCTAACTCAAGCTAACTCAAGCTAACTCAAGCTAACCCGAGCTAACTCAAGCTAACTCAAGGTAGCTAAAGCTAGTTCAAGCTAGCTCAAGCTAGCTAAAGCTAAGACAAGCTAACTCAAGCTAACTCAAGCTAACTCAAGCTAGTTCAAGCTAACTCAAGCTAGCTAAAGCTAACTCAAGCTAACTCAAGCTAACTCAAGCTAGCTCAAGCTAACTCAAGCTAGTTCAAGCTAACTCAAGCTAGCTAAAGCTAACTCAAGCTAACTCAAGCTAACTCAAGCTAACTCAAGCTAGCTAAAGCTAACTCAAGCTAACTCAAGCTAACCCGAGCTAACTCAAGCTAGCTCAAGCTAACCCAAGCTAGCTAAAGCTAACTCAAGCTAACTCAAGCTAATTCAAGCTAACTCAAGCTAACTCAAGCTAACTCAAGCTAACTCAAGCTAGCTAAAGCTAACTCAAGCTAACTCAAGCTAACTCAAGCTAACCCGAGCTAACTCAAGCTAACTCAAGGTAGCTAAAGCTAGTTCAAGCTAACTCAAGCTAGCTAAAGCTAAGACAAGCTAACTCAAGCTAACTCAAGCTAACTCAAGCTAACTCAAGCTAACTCAAGCTAACTCAAGCTAGTTCAAGCTAACTCAAGCTAACTCAAGCTAACTCAAGCTAGCTAAAGCTAACTCAAGCTAACTCAAGCTAACTCAAGCTAACCCGAGCTAACTCAAGCTAACTCAAGGTAGCTAAAGCTAGTTCAAGCTAACTCAAGCTAGCTAAAGCTAAGACAAGCTAACTCAAGCTAACTCAAGCTAACTCAAGCTAACTCAAGCTAACTAAAGCTAGTTCAAGCTAACTCAAGCTAGCTAAAGCTAACTCAAGCTAACTCAAGCTAACTCAAGCTAGCTCAAGCTAACTCAAGCTAGTTCAAGCTAACTCAAGCTAGCTAAAGCTAACTCAAGCTAACTCAAGCTAACTCAAGCTAACTCAAGCTAGCTAAAGCTAACCCGAGCTAACTCAAGCTAGCTCAAGCTAACCCAAGCTAGCTAAAGCTAACTCAAGCTAACTCAAGCTAATTCAAGCTAACTCAAGCTAACTCAAGCTAACTCAAGCTAACTCAAGCTAGCTAAAGCTAACTCAAGCTAACTCAAGCTAACTCAAGCTAACCCGAGCTAACTCAAGCTAACTCAAGGTAGCTAAAGCTAGTTCAAGCTAACTCAAGCTAGCTAAAGCTAAGACAAGCTAACTCAAGCTAACTCAAGCTAACTCAAGCTAACTCAAGCTAACTCAAGCTAACTCAAGCTAGTTCAAGCTAACTCAAGCTAACTCAAGCTAACTCAAGCTAGCTAAAGCTAACTCAAGCTAACTCAAGCTAACTCAAGCTAACCCGAGCTAACTCAAGCTAACTCAAGGTAGCTAAAGCTAGTTCAAGCTAACTCAAGCTAGCTAAAGCTAAGACAAGCTAACTCAAGCTAACTCAAGCTAACTCAAGCTAACTCAAGCTAACTAAAGCTAGTTCAAGCTAACTCAAGCTAGCTAAAGCTAACTCAAGCTAACTCAAGCTAACTCAAGCTAGCTCAAGCTAACTCAAGCTAGTTCAAGCTAACTCAAGCTAGCTAAAGCTAACTCAAGCTAACTCAAGCTAACTCAAGCTAACTCAAGCTAGCTAAAGCTAACTCAAGCTAACTCAAGCTAACCCGAGCTAACTCAAGCTAGCTCAAGCTAACCCAAGCTAGCTAAAGCTAACTCAAGCTAACTCAAGCTAATTCAAGCTAACTCAAGCTAACTCAAGCTAACTCAAGCTAACTCAAGCTAGCTAAAGCTAACTCAAGCTAACTCAAGCTAACTCAAGCTAACCCGAGCTAACTCAAGCTAACTCAAGGTAGCTAAAGCTAGTTCAAGCTAACTCAAGCTAGCTAAAGCTAAGACAAGCTAACTCAAGCTAACTCAAGCTAACTCAAGCTAACTCAAGCTAACTCAAGCTAGTTCAAGCTAACTTAATGAAGTTAACCCAAGCTAACTTGGGTTAATGAAGTCAAACTCAAGCTAACCCGAGCTAACTCAAGCTAACTCAAGCTAATTCAAGCTAACTCAAGCTAACTCAAGCTAATTCAAGCTAACTCAAGCTAATTCAAGCTAACTCAAGCTAGCTAAAGCTAACTCAAGCTAACTCAAGCTAACTCAAGCTAGCTCAAGCTAACTCAAGCTAACTCAAGCTAACTCAAGCTAACCCGAGCTAACTCAAGCTAACTCAAGGTAGCTAAAGCTAGTTCAAGCTAGCTCAAGCTAGCTAAAGCTAAGACAAGCTAACTCAAGCTAACTCAAGCTAACTCAAGCTAGTTCAAGCTAACTCAAGCTAGCTAAAGCTAACTCAAGCTAACTCAAGCTAACTCAAGCTAGCTCAAGCTAACTCAAGCTAGTTCAAGCTAACTCAAGCTAGCTAAAGCTAACTCAAGCTAACTCAAGCTAACTCAAGCTAGCTCAAGCTAACTCAAGCTAGTTCAAGCTAACTCAAGCTAGCTAAAGCTAACTCAAGCTAACTCAAGCTAACTCAAGCTAACTCAAGCTAGCTAAAGCTAACTCAAGCTAACTCAAGCTAACCCGAGCTAACTCAAGCTAGCTCAAGCTAACCCAAGCTAGCTAAAGCTAACTCAAGCTAACTCAAGCTAATTCAAGCTAACTCAAGCTAACTCAAGCTAACTCAAGCTAACTCAAGCTAGCTAAAGCTAACTCAAGCTAACTCAAGCTAACTCAAGCTAACCCGAGCTAACTCAAGCTAACTCAAGGTAGCTAAAGCTAGTTCAAGCTAACTCAAGCTAGCTAAAGCTAAGACAAGCTAACTCAAGCTAACTCAAGCTAACTCAAGCTAACTCAAGCTAACTCAAGCTAGTTCAAGCTAACTCAAGCTAACTCAAGCTAACTCAAGCTAGCTAAAGCTAACTCAAGCTAACTCAAGCTAACTCAAGCTAACCCGAGCTAACTCAAGCTAACTCAAGGTAGCTAAAGCTAGTTCAAGCTAGCTCAAGCTAGCTAAAGCTAAGACAAGCTAACTCAAGCTAACTCAAGCTAACTCAAGCTAGTTCAAGCTAACTCAAGCTAGCTAAAGCTAACTCAAGCTAACTCAAGCTAACTCAAGCTAGCTCAAGCTAACTCAAGCTAGTTCAAGCTAACTCAAGCTAGCTAAAGCTAACTCAAGCTAACTCAAGCTAACTCAAGCTAGCTAAAGCTAACTCAAGCTAACTCAAGCTAACCCGAGCTAACTCAAGCTAGCTCAAGCTAACCCAAGCTAGCTAAAGCTAACTCAAGCTAACTCAAGCTAATTCAAGCTAACTCAAGCTAACTCAAGCTAACTCAAGCTAACTCAAGCTAGCTAAAGCTAACTCAAGCTAACTCAAGCTAACTCAAGCTAACCCGAGCTAACTCAAGCTAACTCAAGGTAGCTAAAGCTAGTTCAAGCTAACTCAAGCTAGCTAAAGCTAAGACAAGCTAACTCAAGCTAACTCAAGCTAACTCAAGCTAACTCAAGCTAACTCAAGCTAACTCAAGCTAGTTCAAGCTAACTCAAGCTAACTCAAGCTAACTCAAGCTAGCTAAAGCTAACTCAAGCTAACTCAAGCTAACTCAAGCTAACCCGAGCTAACTCAAGCTAACTCAAGGTAGCTAAAGCTAGTTCAAGCTAACTCAAGCTAGCTAAAGCTAAGACAAGCTAACTCAAGCTAACTCAAGCTAACTCAAGCTAACTCAAGCTAACTAAAGCTAGTTCAAGCTAACTCAAGCTAGCTAAAGCTAACTCAAGCTAACTCAAGCTAACTCAAGCTAGCTCAAGCTAACTCAAGCTAGTTCAAGCTAACTCAAGCTAGCTAAAGCTAACTCAAGCTAACTCAAGCTAACTCAAGCTAACTCAAGCTAGCTAAAGCTAACCCGAGCTAACTCAAGCTAGCTCAAGCTAACCCAAGCTAGCTAAAGCTAACTCAAGCTAACTCAAGCTAATTCAAGCTAACTCAAGCTAACTCAAGCTAACTCAAGCTAACTCAAGCTAGCTAAAGCTAACTCAAGCTAACTCAAGCTAACTCAAGCTAACCCGAGCTAACTCAAGCTAACTCAAGGTAGCTAAAGCTAGTTCAAGCTAACTCAAGCTAGCTAAAGCTAAGACAAGCTAACTCAAGCTAACTCAAGCTAACTCAAGCTAACTCAAGCTAACTCAAGCTAACTCAAGCTAGTTCAAGCTAACTCAAGCTAACTCAAGCTAACTCAAGCTAGCTAAAGCTAACTCAAGCTAACTCAAGCTAACTCAAGCTAACCCGAGCTAACTCAAGCTAACTCAAGGTAGCTAAAGCTAGTTCAAGCTAACTCAAGCTAGCTAAAGCTAAGACAAGCTAACTCAAGCTAACTCAAGCTAACTCAAGCTAACTCAAGCTAACTCAAGCTAGTTCAAGCTAACTCAAGCTAGCTAAAGCTAACTCAAGCTAACTCAAGCTAACTCAAGCTAGCTCAAGCTAACTCAAGCTAGTTCAAGCTAACTCAAGCTAGCTAAAGCTAACTCAAGCTAACTCAAGCTAACTCAAGCTAACTCAAGCTAGCTAAAGCTAACTCAAGCTAACTCAAGCTAACCCGAGCTAACTCAAGCTAGCTCAAGCTAACCCAAGCTAGCTAAAGCTAACTCAAGCTAACTCAAGCTAATTCAAGCTAACTCAAGCTAACTCAAGCTAACTCAAGCTAACTCAAGCTAGCTAAAGCTAACTCAAGCTAACTCAAGCTAACTCAAGCTAACCCGAGCTAACTCAAGCTAACTCAAGGTAGCTAAAGCTAGTTCAAGCTAACTCAAGCTAGCTAAAGCTAAGACAAGCTAACTCAAGCTAACTCAAGCTAACTCAAGCTAACTCAAGCTAACTCAAGCTAACTCAAGCTAGCTAAAGCTAACTCAAGCTAACTCAAGCTAACTCAAGCTAACCCGAGCTAACTCAAGCTAACTCAAGGTAGCTAAAGCTAGTTCAAGCTAACTCAAGCTAGCTAAAGCTAAGACAAGCTAACTCAAGCTAACTCAAGCTAACTCAAGCTAACTCAAGCTAACTAAAGCTAGTTCAAGCTAACTCAAGCTAGCTAAAGCTAACTCAAGCTAACTCAAGCTAACTCAAGCTAGCTCAAGCTAACTCAAGCTAGTTCAAGCTAACTCAAGCTAGCTAAAGCTAACTCAAGCTAACTCAAGCTAACTCAAGCTAACTCAAGCTAGCTAAAGCTAACTCAAGCTAACTCAAGCTAACCCGAGCTAACTCAAGCTAGCTCAAGCTAACCCAAGCTAGCTAAAGCTAACTCAAGCTAACTCAAGCTAATTCAAGCTAACTCAAGCTAACTCAAGCTAACTCAAGCTAACTCAAGCTAGCTAAAGCTAACTCAAGCTAACTCAAGCTAACTCAAGCTAACCCGAGCTAACTCAAGCTAACTCAAGGTAGCTAAAGCTAGTTCAAGCTAACTCAAGCTAGCTAAAGCTAAGACAAGCTAACTCAAGCTAACTCAAGCTAACTCAAGCTAACTCAAGCTAACTCAAGCTAACTCAAGCTAGTTCAAGCTAACTCAAGCTAACTCAAGCTAACTCAAGCTAGCTAAAGCTAACTCAAGCTAACTCAAGCTAACTCAAGCTAACCCGAGCTAACTCAAGCTAACTCAAGGTAGCTAAAGCTAGTTCAAGCTAGCTCAAGCTAGCTAAAGCTAAGACAAGCTAACTCAAGCTAACTCAAGCTAACTCAAGCTAACTCAAGCTAGTTCAAGCTAACTCAAGCTAGCTAAAGCTAACTCAAGCTAACTCAAGCTAACTCAAGCTAGCTCAAGCTAACTCAAGCTAGTTCAAGCTAACTCAAGCTAGCTAAAGCTAACTCAAGCTAACTCAAGCTAACTCAAGCTAGCTCAAGCTAACTCAAGCTAACTCAAGCTAACTCAAGCTAACCCGAGCTAACTCAAGCTAACTCAAGGTAGCTAAAGCTAGTTCAAGCTAGCTCAAGCTAGCTAAAGCTAAGACAAGCTAACTCAAGCTAACTCAAGCTAACTCAAGCTAACTCAAGCTAGTTCAAGCTAACTCAAGCTAGCTAAAGCTAACTCAAGCTAACTCAAGCTAACTCAAGCTAGCTCAAGCTAACTCAAGCTAGTTCAAGCTAACTCAAGCTAGCTAAAGCTAACTCAAGCTAACTCAAGCTAACTCAAGCTAGCTCAAGCTAACTCAAGCTAGTTCAAGCTAACTCAAGCTAGCTAAAGCTAACTCAAGCTAACTCAAGCTAACTCAAGCTAACTCAAGCTAGCTAAAGCTAACTCAAGCTAACTCAAGCTAACCCGAGCTAACTCAAGCTAGCTCAAGCTAACCCAAGCTAGCTAAAGCTAACTCAAGCTAACTCAAGCTAATTCAAGCTAACTCAAGCTAACTCAAGCTAACTCAAGCTAACTCAAGCTAGCTAAAGCTAACTCAAGCTAACTCAAGCTAACTCAAGCTAACCCGAGCTAACTCAAGCTAACTCAAGGTAGCTAAAGCTAGTTCAAGCTAACTCAAGCTAGCTAAAGCTAAGACAAGCTAACTCAAGCTAACTCAAGCTAACTCAAGCTAACTCAAGCTAACTCAAGCTAGTTCAAGCTAACTCAAGCTAACTCAAGCTAACTCAAGCTAGCTAAAGCTAACTCAAGCTAACTCAAGCTAACTCAAGCTAACCCGAGCTAACTCAAGCTAACTCAAGGTAGCTAAAGCTAGTTCAAGCTAGCTCAAGCTAGCTAAAGCTAAGACAAGCTAACTCAAGCTAACTCAAGCTAACTCAAGCTAGTTCAAGCTAACTCAAGCTAGCTAAAGCTAACTCAAGCTAACTCAAGCTAACTCAAGCTAGCTCAAGCTAACTCAAGCTAGTTCAAGCTAACTCAAGCTAGCTAAAGCTAACTCAAGCTAACTCAAGCTAACTCAAGCTAACTCAAGCTAGCTAAAGCTAACTCAAGCTAACTCAAGCTAACCCGAGCTAACTCAAGCTAGCTCAAGCTAACCCAAGCTAGCTAAAGCTAACTCAAGCTAACTCAAGCTAATTCAAGCTAACTCAAGCTAACTCAAGCTAACTCAAGCTAACTCAAGCTAGCTAAAGCTAACTCAAGCTAACTCAAGCTAACTCAAGCTAACCCGAGCTAACTCAAGCTAACTCAAGGTAGCTAAAGCTAGTTCAAGCTAACTCAAGCTAGCTAAAGCTAAGACAAGCTAACTCAAGCTAACTCAAGCTAACTCAAGCTAACTCAAGCTAACTCAAGCTAACTCAAGCTAGCTAAAGCTAACTCAAGCTAACTCAAGCTAACTCAAGCTAACCCGAGCTAACTCAAGCTAACTCAAGGTAGCTAAAGCTAGTTCAAGCTAACTCAAGCTAGCTAAAGCTAAGACAAGCTAACTCAAGCTAACTCAAGCTAACTCAAGCTAACTCAAGCTAACTAAAGCTAGTTCAAGCTAACTCAAGCTAGCTAAAGCTAACTCAAGCTAACTCAAGCTAACTCAAGCTAGCTCAAGCTAACTCAAGCTAGTTCAAGCTAACTCAAGCTAGCTAAAGCTAACTCAAGCTAACTCAAGCTAACTCAAGCTAACTCAAGCTAGCTAAAGCTAACTCAAGCTAACTCAAGCTAACCCGAGCTAACTCAAGCTAGCTCAAGCTAACCCAAGCTAGCTAAAGCTAACTCAAGCTAACTCAAGCTAACTAAAGCTAGTTCAAGCTAACTCAAGCTAGCTAAAGCTAACTCAAGCTAACTCAAGCTAACTCAAGCTAGCTCAAGCTAACTCAAGCTAGTTCAAGCTAACTCAAGCTAGCTAAAGCTAACTCAAGCTAACTCAAGCTAACTCAAGCTAACTCAAGCTAGCTAAAGCTAACTCAAGCTAACTCAAGCTAACCCGAGCTAACTCAAGCTAGCTCAAGCTAACCCAAGCTAGCTAAAGCTAACTCAAGCTAACTCAAGCTAATTCAAGCTAACTCAAGCTAACTCAAGCTAACTCAAGCTAACTCAAGCTAGCTAAAGCTAACTCAAGCTAACTCAAGCTAACTCAAGCTAACCCGAGCTAACTCAAGCTAACTCAAGGTAGCTAAAGCTAGTTCAAGCTAACTCAAGCTAGCTAAAGCTAAGACAAGCTAACTCAAGCTAACTCAAGCTAACTCAAGCTAACTCAAGCTAACTCAAGCTAACTCAAGCTAGCTAAAGCTAACTCAAGCTAACTCAAGCTAACTCAAGCTAACCCGAGCTAACTCAAGCTAACTCAAGGTAGCTAAAGCTAGTTCAAGCTAACTCAAGCTAGCTAAAGCTAAGACAAGCTAACTCAAGCTAACTCAAGCTAACTCAAGCTAACTCAAGCTAACTAAAGCTAGTTCAAGCTAACTCAAGCTAGCTAAAGCTAACTCAAGCTAACTCAAGCTAACTCAAGCTAGCTCAAGCTAACTCAAGCTAGTTCAAGCTAACTCAAGCTAGCTAAAGCTAACTCAAGCTAACTCAAGCTAACTCAAGCTAACTCAAGCTAGCTAAAGCTAACTCAAGCTAACTCAAGCTAACCCGAGCTAACTCAAGCTAGCTCAAGCTAACCCAAGCTAGCTAAAGCTAACTCAAGCTAACTCAAGCTAATTCAAGCTAACTCAAGCTAACTCAAGCTAACTCAAGCTAACTCAAGCTAGCTAAAGCTAACTCAAGCTAACTCAAGCTAACTCAAGCTAACCCGAGCTAACTCAAGCTAACTCAAGGTAGCTAAAGCTAGTTCAAGCTAACTCAAGCTAGCTAAAGCTAAGACAAGCTAACTCAAGCTAACTCAAGCTAACTCAAGCTAACTCAAGCTAACTCAAGCTAACTCAAGCTAGTTCAAGCTAACTCAAGCTAACTCAAGCTAACTCAAGCTAGCTAAAGCTAACTCAAGCTAACTCAAGCTAACTCAAGCTAACCCGAGCTAACTCAAGCTAACTCAAGGTAGCTAAAGCTAGTTCAAGCTAGCTCAAGCTAGCTAAAGCTAAGACAAGCTAACTCAAGCTAACTCAAGCTAACTCAAGCTAACTCAAGCTAGTTCAAGCTAACTCAAGCTAGCTAAAGCTAACTCAAGCTAACTCAAGCTAACTCAAGCTAGCTCAAGCTAACTCAAGCTAGTTCAAGCTAACTCAAGCTAGCTAAAGCTAACTCAAGCTAACTCAAGCTAACTCAAGCTAGCTCAAGCTAACTCAAGCTAACTCAAGCTAACTCAAGCTAACCCGAGCTAACTCAAGCTAACTCAAGGTAGCTAAAGCTAGTTCAAGCTAGCTCAAGCTAGCTAAAGCTAAGACAAGCTAACTCAAGCTAAACTCAAGCTAACTCAAGCTAACTCAAGCTAGTTCAAGCTAACTCAAGCTAGCTAAAGCTAACTCAAGCTAACTCAAGCTAACTCAAGCTAGCTCAAGCTAACTCAAGCTAGTTCAAGCTAACTCAAGCTAGCTAAAGCTAACTCAAGCTAACTCAAGCTAACTCAAGCTAGCTCAAGCTAACTCAAGCTAGTTCAAGCTAACTCAAGCTAGCTAAAGCTAACTCAAGCTAACTCAAGCTAACTCAAGCTAACTCAAGCTAGCTAAAGCTAACTCAAGCTAACTCAAGCTAACCCGAGCTAACTCAAGCTAGCTCAAGCTAACCCAAGCTAGCTAAAGCTAACTCAAGCTAACTCAAGCTAATTCAAGCTAACTCAAGCTAACTCAAGCTAACTCAAGCTAACTCAAGCTAGCTAAGCTAACTCAAGCTAACTCAAGCTAACTCAAGCTAACCCGAGCTAACTCAAGCTAACTCAAGGTAGCTAAAGCTAGTTCAAGCTAACTCAAGCTAGCTAAAGCTAAGACAAGCTAACTCAAGCTAACTCAAGCTAACTCAAGCTAACTCAAGCCTAACTCAAGCTAGTTCAAGCTAACTCAAGCTAACTCAAGCTAACTCAAGCTAGCTAAAGCTAACTCAAGCTAACTCAAGCTAACTCAAGCTAACCCGAGCTAACTCAAGCTAACTCAAGGTAGCTAAAGCTAGTTCAAGCTAGCTCAAGCTAGCTAAAGCTAAGACAAGCTAACTCAAGCTAACTCAAGCTAACTCAAGCTAGTTCAAGCTAACTCAAGCTAGCTAAAGCTAACTCAAGCTAACTCAAGCTAACTCAAGCTAGCTCAAGCTAACTCAAGCTAGTTCAAGCTAACTCAAGCTAGCTAAAGCTAACTCAAGCTAACTCAAGCTAACTCAAGCTAACTCAAGCTAGCTAAAGCTAACTCAAGCTAACTCAAGCTAACCCGAGCTAACTCAAGCTAGCACAAGCTAACCCAAGCTAGCTAAAGCTAACTAACTCAAGCTAATTCAAGCTAACTCAAGCTAACTCAAAGCTAACTCAAGCTAAACTCAAGCTAGCTAAAGCTAACTCAAAGCTAACTCAAGCTAACTCAAGCTAACCCGAGCTAACTCAAGCTAACTCAAGGTAGCTAAAGCTAGTTCAAGCTAACTCAAGCTAGCTAAAGCTAAGACAAGCTAACTCAAGCTAACTCAAGCTAACTCAAGCTAACTCAAGCTAACTCAAGCTAACTCAAGCTAGTTCAAGCTAAACTCAAGCTAACTCAAGCTAACTCAAGCTAGCTAAAGCTAACTCAGCTAACTCAAGCTAACTCAAGCTAACCCGAGCTAACTCAAGCTAACTCAAGGTAGCTAAAGCTAGTTTCAAGCTAACTCAAGCTAGCTAAAGCTAAGACAAGCTAACTCAAGCTAACTCAAGCTAACTCAAGCTAACTCAAGCTAAACTAAAGCTAGTTCAAGCTAACTCAAGCTAGCTAAAGCTAACTC
>NW_027452616.1:0-9736 GCF_964194025.1 Convolutriloba macropyga | reverse complement strand
CAGAACCCGTTAAATCAAATTTTTCACTGACAGATTTCCCTGGCTACTTCTTTTTTCTTGGCTGACAAATCAAAGTTGTTGAATTTTTCCTGTTTTTGTCTCTACAATTTTTATCAAAAATTAAGAAAAAACGTTTGAACTAACTGATTATCTGTTTTAAAAAATCTTGACTCCTATAATTTATTATCGATCGAAAGCAATTCAATTTTTTTAATTGAAATAAATAGGTGCGCACTAAGGTTTCAGCAACAGAAAAACCTTGGAGTTATTGTTCATAATTTTATTCTTGGCTACCCTGTCCACTAAATTCAGGAGCCTCCAAGTCACTTACGTTTATCCTTTTATCCTTTAGGAACAAATAGCAAGCGTTTGTCGCGATGCTCCAGTTGCGTAGTTACAACATCATAACTTTTTCACCTAAAACTTTTTCATCGAAACAAAATCACGACTTGTGTCAAAAACTCGGCTTGTTATTAGAACCAGTCGTCAACGGAAGCAAGTTCACTATATGTGCGTATGAATTCAACTTCAGAAATTTAAACAAATGTATTTGTCAAATGTCCGACGCTGAAAAGAACTGTTAACAGAAAGGATAACAAAACTAGAAAGTAAATATAAAAGAGTTGCACTTTAAGACCGGCATTTCGCGACAGTTGACAGCCACATTGAAGGTAGAGATTTATTTTGAGATTTGCTTGTCCCTATATCCCCGAAATAGCTTATATGTTAAGATATGTTAAGATCAATGTTAGAAATATGTTAAGATCAATTTCCATTTACTGACACTTAATTGTTCCGACCCCTCTTGAGGGGGGGAGGAACTGGGTTTTTTTTTGTTCAGTCAATTTTGGCCGATCGATATATTCATCGTAGAGAGTTGAGACTGGTATCATTAGAAAGCTTGTCCTGCGTAGAATCTGAAATTAAAAAGATTTTCTGATTTTCGTTTTTTACAGAGAGATATCGAGGTTTAAACTTTCGAGTAAATAGAGTGGTTTCCGTTGATTTCATTCACCTATTTTCGGAATTTTTGACTAAAATTTCAACAATTTTGATAAAATTTGAATAAATTTTTCATGAAAATGTTGTTGATTTTAGGTTTAAAGACAAAATATATTGTCAGCTATCCTCATTGAATTTTTTTGTCACAAACTCTGGGTAAAATTTTCACAAAATTCAGACTTTTTCATCAAAAACAGCACGAAATAATTTTCTTTAGTCCACTCTGATTAAATTTGCAGGAAGTGCACACCCAAACACCACTAACACAATCTTTGTAGACTGAAAAGGGGCTAATTCCACTTCAACTTCCGTTGAGAGTGCTCTGTAAATAAAGCTTTGCCGTTTTTCGCCAACTTTATTCGTTGATTATCAAAAACGCAGCATTTACTTTTGATTTTTTAACAAACAAACTATCTAAATCAATGATATTCCCAAAAATTAAATTTTCCTAATGAACAATCAACATTAGCAGGACTAGTTCTGTACCAATCTGGGACCGTTACAATCCAAAAATATTTCGGATTGTCATCAGTCGCTTTTTTACAAAAAAAAATTCGATCTTTTTTATTTTAATTAAATAACAGAACATTTCAAATCAAAGCTCACTAGTGATAGGTCCTATTGGCTTCCTAATTAACTCGGAATTAATTTATCTAGTTGATTGCTTGAAAGCTTATGGTCGTTTTGACTTATAAAAGAAATTAATTTTTAAATAAAAAATGGGTTATTGAACTTTGCCTCCAATTTTTTCTTACTTTGTCAAATTGTACCTTAGTGTCAGCAATGAAAGAATGCTTCTTCTTTCTACTGAATTCAAATTCATTCTTTATTGAGGTTTTAGGCCTTAAGTTATGGTTTTCTGGCTTTGAGACTACTAGATTTTACATTTTTTTTAATTTTTAGCTTTTTGCCCATTTTTCATGTCTTCTATTTTTGTCGCATTTTCACGTTATTGACAGTTCGTATTTCACATTATTGGCCTTAAAAATAAGGCACAATTGATAATAATAAAATCTTTAAAGATTTAGGTTATGGATTTAACGGCTTTGACACTACTTTCTTGAAGAATTTAATTGATTTTTTATTTTTGTCTTTAACTGTCGTTTTTACTTTGTCTTTTTAGTATTTCTCTTACTTTGGTCAACTTATAGCTTAGTGTCAGCAATCAAAGAGTGCTCCTGCTTTCTGCTGAATTTATGTTTAGTCTATATTGCGGCTTTAGGCCTTAAGTTATGGTTTTCTGGCTTTGATACTACTAGATTTTACAATTCTTTTTTTAATTTTTAGGTATTTGCCCATTTTTCATATTTTCTAGTTTTGTCCAACTATCACGTTATTGTCAGTTCAAATATCACACTTTTCGCGTTAAAAATAACGCACAATTGATAATATTTAAATCCTTAAAGATACAGATTGTGGGTGTTCACCGCTTCGACAATACTTTCTCGAAGAATTTAATTGAATTTTTATTTTTGTCTTTAACTGTCGTTTTTACTTTGTCTTTTTAGTCGTATCTAATTTCCTGTACAATGACCCGGTTTGGTTGGCTTTTCCTGAAATAGTAGATGAGCCGATTTTATGATAATAGAAGATAGAAAATGGCTTTCATGACTTTGAAAACAATTGTTTTCCAAAAAGAAAAAATAACATTTCAACTTCGCAATTTTGTTCCTTTTATTGTCTGTTTGTTACCTGGTCTCGTTAATTAAAGGTTAAAAATGACAATACTTTTGTCAAAGAAGAGTGTCAAAAGGGATTGGTGTCATAAAATCTAATGTTTTTAAAGAATTCGTTATGAAATTAGTGGCTTCGAGACGGGTTTTTCACAAAAAAAAAATAAAGTTAATTTTTGATTTTTGTCATATTTTACGTTCTTTTGTAGACGTAAGACATGTTCTGGATAATTAAAGGTCTCGATGGCTTCTTTTGGAAAAATAAATGAGCCTATTCAAATCTTTCATTTTGTATTTAATTGCTTTCATGACTTTGGAAATAAAATTTTTTCGATAAAAACAAGTTTTACATAATCTTGCTTTTATCTTTTTGGTCTAATTGTTACCTAGTTTCATTAATGTGAGGTCACATAATACATTTCAAGGGAAGATGTCAAAAGGGATTGGTGTCACAAAATCTAATGTTTCCTGAAATCTAAGGGTTTCCTTTGGAAGAATGAACGAACCTATTCAACTTTTTCATTTTGTAATTAATGGCTTTCATGTCTTTGGAAAAAAAATTTTTTCGAAAAGAAAACAAGTATTACATAATTTTGCTTTTTTTTTCTTGTTTGTCTAATTTTTGCTTATTTTCATTAATGAGCGGCCACATAATACATTGTCGGTATTCGACGAACGAGCAATCGAATATATTTTGGGGGCCAAAGTATGGCTTTACGGCTTCCAAGGCATTTTATGGCAAGTTTTCATTGATTTTGTGTTGGTTGTCTGTTTGTTTTTTTGCAACTGCATTAAAAATTGAATACCAAGAGTTCTTAATTACATTATATAGAAGCATTGGTAATTGTAAACCTATGGGGTATTTTAGTTGATTCCTAATGGTTTTCATTACTTTGAAATTAATTGTTTTTTTTAAATTCAGCGAATTTTCTAACTTTAAAGTTTCTGTTTTTTTTTGTCTAATTGTTACCAAGCTTTATTATGAACTGGTGAAACACCATTTTTCTCTGGTGAATTACCAGTTGATTGTTTATTTTTAGTTTTATCTGACGCTATTTTGACTTTGTTATTAAGTTTTGTTTTTTAAACGGACATAAATTTACTGATGTAATTAATGTTTGTTGTTGTTGTTTGATTTTGCCGTTAGTCTTCGCTCGCTTTCTTAATATCGGCATATCTCATCAACCTAATGCATCATTTTTTACTCCACTGAGTTATTTGCTTTGCAGGCTATCTTTTCGTTCATACACCAGTTTTTTTTTGAAAAATACTTGAATTTTTTGTGTTTTTCTATCTGTCCCTCTTTTGGTAGACAATTATGCCAGAATTGTGGATGAGTGGGGTCGGAACCTTATGTGCAATCGCACATTACCGAGCCGTCTTGTGTGTATATTAAAAATCTTTTATTAAAAAGTAATAGATATTTAGTAGTTCAGATGTGAGCCGCATACTTGCTAAATATTTGCATACTATGACATATCTAATGGTTAAGTGACTCTAAACAACCTAAGAATATTAAGCCGAAAACCATCTTAGTTGATACATATCACGGTATTATTTACTTAAAATTAGGTTATACGAACTTTTTCCGAGCTTTTTACTTATATTGTATTTTAATCATTTAAATACTCGATTATGATTGGATAATAATCTCTTGCTTTACTCAGTAACAAAAAAGTTAAAATTAAAAAGAAAAAAGTTAAAAAGAGTCAAAATTTGAATCGGTTTGTGACATTTTTTTTAAAGTGAATAACTTAAAGGAAAAGAGACTTATCATACTTAGCTCTACTTAGATCCTTATCATCTTTTTTCCAAAGTTCGTCGATGAAATTATCATTTTTTAAAAAAAGATATGCATAAAAATATGTTATATAAGTTGAAAGCACAGTGTAAAGTTCTTAGTTGTTTTCAAAGTTTCGAACCATCAAA
Source organism: Convolutriloba macropyga (assembly GCF_964194025.1). Classification (NCBI taxonomy): domain Eukaryota; kingdom Metazoa; phylum Xenacoelomorpha; order Acoela; family Convolutidae; genus Convolutriloba; species Convolutriloba macropyga. Next base: position 5,132 of record NW_027452616.1, on the reverse strand, counting down.
ACAAGATCTGTTCAGTTAGAGTTATGTGAGCCATGATATTGATGAATCGAGAACGCATCAGTTTTTCAGTTTTAGCAATTATCCGATAAGAGGGCAATCAAATCTCACCTTAAGTAATTATTGTTTTTGTCCTAAATTTAGGCAACATAGGCTTTTTCTCATGCCGTGTTCTATTTTGACTGATTGCAACATATGTTAAAATCTATAAAATAGACCATTATTCAATCAGAGAATTTTTTTGGGAGAAAATAGAAAAGCAATTGTTTTGTTCCTCAGTTGTTTTGTTCCCGAATTTCGTATCTTCACCGTGTATTCATTATTGTATCGTTAAAACCCTGCTCCATAATACAAAAAATCTCTAGTTTTATCTGGTGCCCTGTGAAAATTTAGATTCTTCTTTTGTTAATGATTGAGAAATCTATCACACCCTGTACTTTGTTGCCTTTTTGTATACTTTTGAAGTAGAATCCAACTCGAACCCTCGCAGCAGAAGAAATAGCATAATAGAACAAAGAAACAACCTTTATTTATTGAGTATCTATTTTGTTTTTGTTATAATTATCTCTCTTCTTAGATGTTCCGGTTTGTTTAGACATTAGACTGGCTTTCCATGAGAAGACGCCAGGTTACGTCTAAAATTGAAGTTTATGTATTTTGTCTTGACTTATCGGTAAAAGAAAGTATTTTACAATTAAGGATGTTTACTAAGAGTCAATTCTTCGTGTCAATCACCTAAAATCTATCCGCTTTTCGAAAGCGTCTGTTATTGGATTAATAATTAATTGACTAACTGTTATGATCCACTAAAAAACAAGAATAAGGGCTGATATCAATAATTAAACAATTTTTAAGGCGGAACCTTTTAGTTGTCACTTGAGAGGTTTCGATGACGCTCTGGCGGCAATGACGAAAGTTAAAGGACAATTAAAACGAAATCCGATAGACGTCGTACTTTTATGGTAAGTGTTTACTATGTTGTGAAGTAAAAAAAATATCCTTCAATTACACAAAACAAAAACACAGAATCGGGACAAAGTTAAACGAAAAACAGCTGAAAGCCCTCACATTATGATCATAAACTACCTTTGAATTCTCTTCAGTAATAAACTGAAATCTATGCTTGAAGCCTTCATTTCACAAAATAAATTAAAGAGGTTACAAGAATCATTGAGTATGATCAAATACTAAAAGTACTCGACCCCGGAAAGAAAAAAGAACCTGTTATATCCTGTTACGATATATTTTGAGAAATACGGATGACAAGGGAAAAAATATGCTAGAGTGGAGTTTTGTCGCAAATGTGCCTCCAAACCCGGGTCGAGGTGTCACCGCCATTCAACGCAAAATTATGTAAGATAAGCGGTGAATGCGGAAAATTTTGTAGAATAAGCAGTGAATGCGGTGAAATTATATAAATCAGACGGTGAATGCGGTGAAAAAAAACCTTTATCGCCTGGTAGCAATGAAATTTCATAATTTTATTGCTGAAAATACCTATATTCTCTGCTTTGAAAAAAGTGTCCAAATTATGTAAGATGAGCGGTGAATGCGATGAAATTACATAAATTCACCGCTTAACTTAGTGGTGAATTTGCATAAATTCACCGCTTAGAAAAAGTGTTAGAATTGTATTTTGTTCATCGAAGTTAAGATACATTTATTAAAAGACGCATAGAAAATTTTGCCCACGAATAGTCATACATCTTTGAAACTTTTTTAAGCGGTGAATTTTTGTAATTTCACCACTAGAGTAAGCGGTGAACTTACAAAAAGTTACCACATATCACCGTTAAAATATTAAATTTCACCGCTAATCTTACAAAAAATCAAAGACTATGTTTTCAAAAAGTAGAGTGAAATTGATTTAAAATGAAAACAAATACACTAGATTTTAGTGCGCAGTGGCGCAGTGGAAGAAGAAGTGGCTGAACTGCAGGAGGTGAGAGGTTCAAATGTGTGCAAGGAGGGTGACTTGTAGTAATGGGTGAAATGTGGAGAATTTTTGTAAGTTCACCGCTTACTCTATTGGCGAACTTACATAATTTCACCGCAAAACTATGTACAAAAGTTGCTGTGAAAAAAAACTTTTCACTGCTTATCTACCATATTTTTCCGTTTTTTCCGCAACCCGGGAAACAGTGTTGTCAAAATTGTTCCTTCCCACGTGGATTTTGCATAGCGAAATACTATTCCCTATTTGGGTCAGCAAAACGCGGATGAATTGAAGATTTAAATTAACAAATGTTTTTTAGCATTTCGAATGGGAAAATGCAAATTTAACTTAAGACAAAATATGAACATATGGCCTTATTTTAATCACGCCAAAGAAAACGGTAATGAAAGTGCACTGCCGCGAGTGAATTGATAAATCACTTGTCTAGATGTGTGATCAGCAAACTAAATGAAAAAAACATAACCGAACTCAAATATGAAACTACACTGAGGAAAAAAATAAATAAAATAATTCAAATGCAAATTCATATGACATTTCCACTCTTTGAACAAATTTGATATGATATTGAATGATAATCAATGCTAAATAATACAAAATTGGGAAAAAAGCAATTACTCGCCGAAAATAACAATTTCTGAATAAAAATTATATCTTGTAAAAAGTATTGCTAAGCTCTTTCTCTTTTTTAAGAAAAATGAGTTAATTGGAAATGAAAGCAAAACTGAATTCATTATTTTCGGAGCCCCTAAAAGGAACAAAATGGAAGAAATAGTTGTTAACGGATATACAGTTCTCGAGAAAAAAGTTGTAAAGTTCTCGAGAAAAACTTGGGAGTTTATATTGACTGTAATCCTTCTTTCGATGAAAAAATAAAAAAATGTATTAAGAAAATTGGCTGTTGGCATAAAGGTCATTTACTTCATCAAAAAAAATATTTCCAGATAAAACTAGATCTTCTTTACCGAAATCTCTTGTTTTAAGTCATCTGCATTACCCAATTGTCCTGATTTCAGGTCTCAAAAAATCAGTTCGAGTTACTCTAAATAAGCAACTGAACTGGGGGATAAAAGCATATTTGAATAGAACCAAACTTGACAGGACCACTGATCTCAAGATCAGACACAAAACCTTACCAGTAGAATACCTCATGAAGTATCGGGCTATTATATATTTTAAAACGCTTCTAAAAGCAGATCTACCAGCATACGATGAACTCAAGTTAGCCACCCTAAGTGCTAAAATGAATGACCGTACAAACAAGCTGTTATTTGGAGCAAACCAAAAAACAAACATAATACAAAACTGTTTTTCAAAAAAAACAAATGACTGGTATAACGATTTACCTCTCGCCTTGAGGCGGAATATCCCTAAAAAGCGAGTTCTCGAAACTACAATAAAAAAATCAATTCTGGAATGAGTTTCTAAAAGACCCAACGATTTCTGAATTGAATTCTAATCTCAAACCTTTCAAGTTCAACTTTAATTTGACTTAGTTTTCAAAATATGTGACGTTTATTTCATATATACTTCTCAACACTTCATTGCCTTTAAACTATGTTCTGTATTTTATAGTTCATACTGAAAGTAATTAACAATTTGTTCTTTTTTTATATGATATATAGAAAATTACGTAGTTAGCAAAGTAATTAGCTCGGCAAGATCAAAGTTGAAAGTTTTTAGTTTGAAATTTTGTCGAAGGTCAAAAATGCCGCTTATGTGCTCAGCCTATGATACCACCATTTCCTTTGGAAGATATGGATGTGGGTCGCAAAGTTTGCACTCATTAGGGTTTCATAGGGAACACTGACCCCTGATCGTTGGTGTAGGACCAGATGCTGGATATTTTTAGCCAGTTGTCGATTACCGTTTTTGTTTATTCCTTGGCCTCGTTGGTTTCATTTGTGTTGTCAACTATATGTTTTGTCCTTTTGCGCTCTCTGGTACTTCGTCTATTACCTGATATAATTGTGTTGATGAATTAGAATCATCAGACTAGGTTGCATCGAGGGTGGCTGGTTTTACATTTTCAGAGGTTTGCGGTTCGGATGAACTGCCTGGGGCTTGATTTGGATTTTGCACCGCTTCGAAAATCTCAAGTTCAGCTCTTTTGCGATTTTGCTGTTTTTAGAATTACAGGAACTATAGCAAATTTGTAGAATTCATTGTTTTCTTATCGCGTGCTCTTTTTTAGCTAAATCGTTAAAATGGTTATCGATTTCTGTTTTCTTTTATCTTTACGGGTCGGCTAACTACCTATTCTTTAAGATACGTTTTGAGCTCATCTCGAAAGCCGAATTATGCAATGTTAGAATTTCGAACAGCAATCACGCTTTTCATTGGGTTCCTTTATCTGGCCTGGCGTTTGGCTGGTTTTAATAACTGATGATACTGGTGCCTATAATCGATCCAGATTTGTTTCTGCCTGTTGCCTTGATTGACTTTTTGGGCTGTTTTGGTTTGGACAATAATTTTTCCGTTATGGATATAGGGCAAGGTGCAATTGTATGACGTGTAAGTCTGTACTCGTCATCTGTTGGAAGCATTCCTTGTTCTAACAATACGGCTAATGCAGCACAAATCACTTTCGCCATTTCGTTATTACTCCTGACACTTGTGTCCAACCATTGTTCTGGGGTTATGATTTCCATGCATGGTGCGGTATCTTTGTCTAAATAAAGATTAATTTTTTGACGTAATTCAGCATTTTACTACAAAATACTGTCAAAATATTAAATATTAGCGTGTTAAATGGTCTTCCAAAATGAGCCTGGAAATAAACTAATTCTGCTCTTTTTTGGTTGAATATCCTTAGTTGATGTATCATGAATTGAATTACTTATAAAAAAGTAATTGGTAGATTGGATTATCATGGAAGAGAAACAACGTTATATTCGTTTGTATAAGACGTTCTAAAAAACCAAATCCATCGAAATCATTTTCCGTGGCCTCGCTGGAATCTATGATATTGTTTTTACAACAGCTTTCAATTTCTTTTTCGGAAAAAATATCTATTTTGATCGAAAATTTTTGACATTGGAGCGCCGATATTTTATATTTATATATATATATATATATATATATATATATATATATATATATATTTATTTATATATGTATATATATATATATATATATATATATATATATATATATATATAATATATATATATATATATAT